>NC_083344.1:65543738-65851101 GCF_019175385.1 Lycium barbarum | reverse complement strand
CCGGCCCTTTAATGAGGGACTCGGTAATTATAATCATAGCATCATAAACATAAACATACGCCTGTCCCGGCCCTTTCCTGAGGGACTCGGTAATAAGGAATATGGCCTCCTGGCCACCATCTCCATATCATCATATCATCATATAATCACATCATCACATCATCATATATATATAACGTGTCCCGACCCTTTAGTGAGGGACTCGGTGATTAATATAGTAAACATGCGCACGAAAACGTGTCCTGGCCCGGGACTCAGTGAAGGATATAGCGGTAAGCACGAGCAGAATAATAAGCAACCACATATATGCAATTCATCTTTTGAGACTCAATAGATAAGCAACTAACCAGCTCTAAAGTATTAGGATAATAATCATATTCAATTCTTTTCAACTCTCATTACAAGCCATAGCAAGGAACGTTTCAGCTTCCATGTACATGTGTCAATTTCCATGATGTAGTTTTTGAAAGTCAAGTATGCTTCTATTCATGCCATTCTTTTAAGAGTAGGAACTTCTATACATCATTCATTAGTCAATCATGTAGTAGGCTCGTGACAATAGCATTAAGGAAATATAGAATCATAAGTCATGCATGGAACTAGAGAATAGAATTTACCCCAAGGTTCATATCATTTCATACTTACGTCTAGGACATGCCAAGAAAAGAAGGAATAAGCTTTACATACCTTTAGCGTTTAGTTGTATTCTAAATTGTACTTGCTGCCCAAATACACTTATCCTATATCAAGATATCAAGAGCTACAATTAGTCTACAAGGGAATTCAATACGTATCTTAACGTTAACAATCCCTTTCAAACATTTAGACCACGTTTCGTTCGCATTCAAACCAACTACATACAACCAATCCAACATCAATAATCATATGTTCAATACCAACTCGGACAGCCCACATAACATTCCAAATATCCCACATTCACAACATTCCATAACGATTCACATACGGCTACTACATTCTCAAGTTACTCCTAATAATCCGTAGCCTTAACGTTTTCGTGTAACAACTTTACAACAACCCAAACAACGTAAATACAATATAGATTCTTAACTATCATTAGTATTTCCAATTTATAGAGGACAGCATGTCCAAAACAGTTCCTAACAACAACACGCCCAAAACAGTCCCTAACCAATCAACACGCCCAAAACAGTCCCTAACCAACAACATAAAGGTGCCCGGAATTCTTGCAAACGTTTACGAACATACCAAGCAAACCACATATGATTCTTACACATTATTTTATGTCTTCATTTCATATAATTTCAGTAAAATACAAACAGCAGTCACAAGATAAATATATGACCACATTCGTACACAAATAGCTACATTGTCGACACTAAAACCTTACAACGACAACAACATGTTTAATGACATTACTTTCATGATCCTTGGAACTGTTTTAGCATCATTTACATTCTTATAACAGCCCACAAATCATTCCAATTTCGACCTGAATCATTGCACTTCACTTTCACTAAACGTTCACAACAAGAATCAACACTCAACACTTACAAATTCACCTCTAGCACTAAAACAGTCCACTGTTTTTGGACAGCTTGTATGCTTCAACATAATTCATTTCTTTAACACCTTAATTCATATATTCAACATGCATACAATACACCACAATGTCCATAACAACAACAATCAAAAGGTGACACAAAATAGTCCCTAAATCTCCCCTAAAACAGTCCCTTTTTCACGGCTACAACACCCTTCCCACAATTTCATGATTTTTATCCGTTTATCCAACTACAATACATTCAATCCATTTCCAATACATGTTCAAGAAGATAAATCATGACTTCATTAGAACCTTCAACACACGGCTCATTTTCATTTCAAGAAAAACAGTCCAATATCCAACATGCAACATCACAACCAAACTTCTACAATCTTTGTTCATTTACCTATGTTGATACATATTCAATTCATCAACAATACAAGTAAAATGAAATCAACCATGACTTCACCAATACTCATGGCTAACTCTCTACTTCAACTACAACAACAATCCAACAACAACCTTCATGAACTATACATTCAAATCATCATGCAACACAAGAACAATAAACATTCTTACCTTACAACCTGTTCTTCACTTTGGCCGAATCTTCAACCCTATTGAGGTGCTACACCTCCTTGTTTCTTTCCAACAACTACTACACGTTCTTGTACACTAGATGAGGAGTTGATTTGAGGAAGAAAACTGATTTTTTTATTTTTTTGGTGCTGGAGCTTCCATGGCCGTGGCTCTCTTTCCCTAGTTGGAGAAGATGAGAGCTTCTCTCTCTTGTTCAATTTGTGGCATTGGGAAAAATGAGTTGGCATGCAACTTTTGGTCAACAAAGTTGGATATGTTTCTGCCCAAGGGGTCTTGCACGTTCCCCCAACTGAGCATGGGCAAAAATCTGATTTTTGCCATGTGTTTGTGGGGCCCACACGGCCACAATTGAAATATTGTGAACATTTAAGTCTTAATCCCCGCTCATCCAACTTGCATCGTCCATATCTCATTACCCCGATATCGTTTCGACAACCGGTTTGTTTCATTGAAAACTAGACTCGATGAACTGCGTTTTAGGATTTTGAAACACCTTAAAACTCCTAATATACTAGGAGATATGCCTCATACAATATAGACTAAAATCGGGTCCGAGATCTTATTGAAGTTGTTCCGATTCATTTCTTTTAACTTCTAATCCTCTTCCAACCTCATGTAACCTCTTATGCATACATATACACACTTGTATACATCAATAAATATCCATATACACATCTCGAAAGGTCCAGAGAATCACAATAACCTTAAACATAATTAGAGAACTCACACAGCTTCGACGAAACTCCAATCGCAAAAGTATGTTCATATATTTTGTCCATCTTCTATATCATTACTAATAATCTCAAATACTTTAAAAGGTCACTCGCATTACCTCATATACATACTCATAACGCGATTTCAAATCCTTTAGGTTACCATGTCACCTCGAGATACTTAAGACAACCATATATATAACGATATTCTTACTAACTCGATTAACTTTCCTTGAACCTTCTTAACTCATTCTTTCTTGTTTTAACACAGTAGCACGGATTATTATGGAGTGTAACATTCTTCCCCCCTTAGGAACATTCGTCCTCGAATGTTACATTAGTGTTGTATAAGCATACTTAACCTTTTACCCTTCCTAGTAAATCTTATCCTTCACTACCTTACAGCCTGTCTTACCTATACATTCGCATCCGTCACAATTCATTTTCCTTTGTACTCTCATATTAATCATACTACTACTTCTTTTACTATAAACTCGTCATAATTTATCCTTGCTTATCAATTCAGTCGGTACCTTGCTAATAACACTTTATCAAGATTATCCAGCCTTTTCTAAATCATCTCTTAATATCATAAACCCTTTCCAAATTCTTCTTTTACCGTATCGATATCGACTTCCTAATTACTATTACCATCGATTCGGCAGTCGCATTATTTCTCGCAGTCAACTACACTCACCACTTAGTCCACTCTTATCATTACCGTTTACATGACCTTTCAAAACATATTAATTACTAATATCTCATTCCTTTTATATTTGTAGGAAAATTTTTGTAGAGTTCCCTCTGTATTTCTTACTACCCCAGAACCTGCACGCAGGAAATACCAACAATGCCTCACAGGGCCAACATATATATATATACACACATCACATCATATCATAGCCACACAGGGCTCCCAATATTAACAACAGTATGAAAATGATGGACTTACCTCGTATGTCTAATCCAAACTGCACCTGTTACACTTTCCTGTTTACCTTCACTTTCAATCTTTAACTCTACATTTCAATCGTTCTTCAAATACCTTACCCGACATGCATTCTTCGTACCCCTGCTTACCTGCGTGCTTCAAAACTTCCAATATCATCAATCACTTTCTTTTGTCGATGCCGTTCTTTAGCTGAAATCAAATGTTAGTATAAAGAATTTCATTTCCTATGACTGGGCTCTATCGCACGATCTTAGATATGAAAGAAAGGTAACATCCTAAATGTCCTGTAGCTTCCTGTTTATAAATGTGGTGCACAACACATCGATAAACAAGACTCTACTAGACACGGTCTGTAGACACTCCGAGGAAGCACCGCTCTGATACCACTTCTGTCACGACCCTACCCCGTAGGCCGTGACTAGTACCCGATTTGGACATTCAGATGTACAAGTTATCTCTCTTATCTCGTGTTACTTTCCATATCTTTTTCTTATGTTGTCATTCATGCCTTACATACTCAGTACATTATTCGTACTGACGTCCTTTTTGTTTGTGGATGTTGCGTTCATGCCCGCATGTCACGACCCAACCCCGTAGGCCATGACTAGTGCCCGATTTGGACACTCATATTGCCTGTTAACTGTAATCATTTATAACTAGCATGTCATGAACTTGTTTGTTTAGAAAAGACAGGACGTTATTCTAAAGCTGTCACAATTCTGTATGTCATATGCACATGTCTTCTGAGGAGTTAAAACTTTTCAACAACAACATATATATATATATATAGATATACGCAAGCCGACAAGGCTGCCACTACACGCAACATTCCAAACATACATACATATGCAAGCCGACAAGGCTGCCATCACGAATGGGTACGCCCCAAACATAAGTCATGTTCATACAACGCAACAACAACTATATACAGACCCACACAGATGTCCACAGACCTCTAAGAGTAATGACAGTATCATATGACGGGACAGGGCCCCGCCGTACCCCGAATAAACACTTATAGATACAACAAAAGGGAGTTATACCACAAGCTAGGCTCCGGAACAAAGGAGCAGTCCAAAATAGCTTAATAGGTATCCTAAGCTGGCGGATCTCCAAAATGAGCGTCTGTACCTGCGGGCATGAACGCAGCCCCCCGAAGAAAGGGGGTCAGTACGGAATATGTACTGAGCATGTAAAGCATGAAACATAGTAATAGACTCATACTGAGACAAGGTGTATAGGACTCAATGCAACAAACAGAATTTCATAAAACTTGCCTTTGAACATATTTCATCTGTCTCGTTCTCATATCAATGTCAATATAGTGTTTTGTAATCAAAGCTGCATAATCATTCTGTATATAACATATATAACGTGTCCCGGCCCTTTAATGAGGGACTCGGTAATTATAATCATAGCATCATAAACATAACCATAGACGTGTCCCGGCCCTTTCCTGAGGGACTCGGTAATAAGGAATATGGCCTCCTGGCCACCATCTCCATATCATCATATCATCATATAATCATATCATCACATCATCATATATATATAACGTGTCCCGGCCCTTTAGTGAGGGACTCGGTGATTAATATAGTAAACATGCGCACGAAAACGTGTCCTGGCCCGGGACTCAGTGAAGAATATAGCGGTAAGCACGAGCAGAATAATAAGCAACCACATATATGCAATTCATCTTTTGAGACTCAATAGATAAGCAACTAACCAGCTCTAAAGTATTAGGATAATAATCATATTCAATTCTTTTCAACTCTCATTACAAGCCATAGCAAGGAACGTTTCAACTTTCATGTACATGTATCAATTTCCATGATGTAGTTTTTGAAAGTCAAGTATGCTTCTATTCATGCCATTCTTTTAAGAGTAGGAACTTCTATACATCATTCATTAGTCAATCATTGTCACGACCCGAAACCCACCCTGGACTTGACCGGCATCCGACGTCACGAACAACATCGGAAGAACCTAAACAACACAATAATGGTACTTGAACCCGCCAGGTTCAACATTCGCCTCCAACAATTTATAAATTAAATGCAACACATCATGAGTTAAATCAGCGGAAGTCTTTATAAGTACTAGCCATCAACGTGGCAAACACCCATTAAGTCGTACGAGACTTTTGACAATCTACCCACAATTCTAACAACTATCTATGGAGCTTCTAAGAGACATAACAATCCTCAAACTTCGGGACGCAGCCCGGAAATCTAAAATAATAAATGAAACAGGAAGTGTCCCACGAACAATGATGTGGGCTCACCAAATCAGCAGCAACTGCGTGTCCTTTCTAAGCGCCTGAAGTGTCAAGAACCTGCTCTTCTCCGTTACCTAACATACCATCCAAAAACAACAATGGTATGCCAGAGTACTTCGTACTCAGTGAGTGCCTCGGGGACAATATGTAATATAGACATAAATATAATAATACATAAAGGAATCAGTTCCGAAAAAAAAGATAGTATACAAACTGTTATTCCACTTTATGAGTCTTAATATCACTTATTGCACAGTTTAATAAGCCATTTCAAAATACCAGTTTCAATTAAGCTTTAAATCAATCTGGCATAAATACCAATTTCATAATAAAGATGGATATCACAATCGCCTATATGAGCCCAACTCAATATCATCAACATTTCGTAATACACCGGAACATGACTTCACGGTGGCTACTCTTCCTCCCGAATAGCAAGGCAATTAATGCACCCCCAGGTAGCGAACCCGGAAGTGGCCACTCTTCCTCCCGAATGGCAAGGCAATTAATGCACTAGGATCCATAGTGGCTACTCTTCCTCCCGAATAGCAAGGCAAATACAACAACAAGATTCATGGCATAGAAGCCGATTTACAATTTATCTCAAAGTAGTCACACCATTAATAACATTAAAATTCATTAAGCCATATCGAAGGAATAAGTCATTCAAATCAACGGTTTGAAAACATATAACTTCTTTACAAAAGATTTCCATGTCCCAAATTCATCAATGAATATGTCATTACCAACCCTTAACCATCATCATTACGCATCTCTCATAGAAGAAAAACATTCACAATATCTCATACCTCTATAGGGTTTGTTACAATCTAGGTTTAATGTGGGTTTGTCCCCTCACACACATTAACCACCATTTAGACATGAATTAGAGTTCAAGAAACATGAAAAGGTTGGTTTTCCTTTAATTCAATAAAAAAAATCTTGAAAGAATATTCACACTTCTACCCATAGATTCCAAAGTGATTTTCATTCAAAATAAGTTCTTAAAAGAGAGACATACCTTAATTTGTTAATCAAGGTTTACCAATTCACTTTCTAATGAAGAACACCCAAACCCTAGCTTGAATCCCTTTGGAAAGAATTATGTTGCAACCCTAGGTTTTTGTCACAAGAATCATGTTAAGAATCATGGGTTTATTGTTAGGATTGATAATCAATGATTAAGATGTTCTTACCTTAGTGTTGGAGGCTTGGGGAATGATTTTCGTCCTTGGGTTTTGAGAGTGAAAAGAATGGAAGAAATACTAAAATTTGGCAACTTATAATTTTTCAGCCCGTCAGGCACAATCGACGGTTCAAACGACGAACCGTCGATCAGATCGACGAACCGTCGATCTGTTCCGTCGAATTCGTCCATTTTCCACTGAGTCAGGCACCATCGACGGTTCATTCGACGAACCGTCGATCAGATCGACGAAGCGTCGATCTACTCCGTCGAATTCGTCAAATTTCCAGTGAGTCAGGCACAATCGACGGTTCATTCGACGAACCGTCGATCAGATCGACGAAGCGTCGATCTACTCCGTCGAATTCGTCAAACTCCCAGCGAAGACAGTCTTCAGTAAAACGGTCATAACCTTTTGTACAAAATGTTTCTCGGGCTGGGCGACCTACCGTTGGAAAGCTATTTCAAATATCTACAACTTTCATCAAGGATGTATTTCCAAATGCTCAACACATTTGCATGAAAATCGCCCAGAAGACAGACCTACCAAAACTTAGGCGAATTTCAGAGCCCCTAAGAACTTCACTAGTTGATTTGACTTCAAAACGATCCTTCTCCACCCGAATTCATCAAGAATGGATTCATATACATATAATATCATCTTAATACTAGATTTTTAATATATGCACACTTAATTCAAATTCACGAGGTGTTACATTATCCCCCCCTTAAGATCATTCGTCCCCGAATGAAGATAGTATTCTAGGAAGGTAAGTTACCAACATGAATTTAACCACACAATCACCTTGCGCACGAATAGTTCAAAACTTAACTCATACCTGAAATAGGGAACAAGTGCGGATATCTCTTCTTCATGTCCTCTTCCGCTTCCCAAGTAGCTTCCTCAGTATTATGATTTCGCCACAACACTTTGACTGATGCAACATCCTTTGTTCTCAACCTTCTAACTTGGCGATCTAAAATCTGAACTGGTTCTTCTTCATAAGATAAGGATTGATCAATCTCAACCTCTTCATAGTTCAACACATGAGAAGGGTCAGGTTTATACAACCTTAACATCGAAATGTGAAACACCGGATGGACCATGGACATCTCAACCGGTAACCTCAACTCATATGCTACCGTTCCAACTCTTTTAACAATCTCATAAGGACCGATGTAGCGAGGACTAAGCTTGCCCTTCCTGCCAAAGCGCATTACCCCTTTCGTAGGTGACACCTTCAAGAAAACCTTGTCACCAACAGCAAATTCCAATTCCCTACGCCTCATGTCCGTATACGACTTTTGTCTACCCTGAGCGGTCTTTAGTCGTTGCACAATAAGATTTACCTTTTCGATCGCCTCATGAACTGAATCAGGACCCAACAACTCTACTTCTGTTGGTTCAAACCAACCAATTGGAGACCGACAACGCCTCCCATAAAGAGCCTCATAAGGAGCCATCTGAATACTAGCTTGATAGCTATTATTATAAGCGAATTCCACCAAAGGTAGGTGTTCATCCCAACTTCCTCCAAAATCAATTATACAAGCACGCAACATATCCTCCAAAGTTTGAATAGTTCTCTCTGCTTGCCCATCAGTTTGAGGATGAAAGGCAGTGCTCAGTTTCACCCTAGTCCCCAAACCTTCTTGAAACGTCTGCCAGAAATGAGCAGTAAATTGTGTACCTCTGTCAGATATGATAGATGTCGGAACACCATGCAACCTAACAATCTCCTTTAAATATAACTTAGCGTACTCTGCCGCAGCATATGATGTCTTTACAGGAAGAAAATGGGCAGACTTCGTGAGTCTATCCACGATCACCCAAATTGAATCATACTTGGCCCTTTTGCGAGGTAAACCTGAAACAAAGTCCATATTTATCATCTCCCACTTCCATTGAGGAATTTCAATGTTTTGAGCCAAGCCACCGGGCCTTTGATGTTCGGCCTTCACCTGTTGGCAATTCAAACACTTAGCCACAAAGTTAGAAATATCAACCTTCATACTCTTCCACCAATAGTGTTGTTTCAAATCCCTATACATCTTGGTGGATCCCGGATGAACCGAATACTTAGAACTATGAGCTTCCATCATTAGTTCTTGTCGAAGACCATCAACATCGGGAACACACAATCGTCCTTGTAATCGCAGAACGCTATCGCCAGTCCCAACCGTAAATGAAGTGTACTCACCCCTCTCCACTCCATCTCTCAGCTTTGCCAAAAGTTCATCATCATATTGCTTGGATTTAATCCTTTCCACAATGTCAGACCGTGATGGAGTGATTCCCACTAACTCTCCATCTTTAGTTTCATCAAGCCTAACTCCAATACTGGCGAGCCTTCGAATCTCTTTCCCCATGGGCATGTCATGAGTACGCAAATAAGCCAACGTGCCCATAGATTTTCTACTCAAAGCATCAGCAACCACATTAGCCTTACCAGGATGATACAAAATGTTCAAGTCATAGTCTTTCAACAACTCCAACCACCTCCTTTGTCTGAGATTCAACTCTCGTTGTTTGAAGATATATTGTAGGCTCTTGTGATCAGTAAAAACATCACAATGCTCACCATACAGATAATGACGCCAAATTTTTAAAGCAAATACCACAGCAGCCAACTCCAAGTCATGAGTCGGATAGTTCTTCTCATGCTTCTTCAACTGACGCGAAGCATACGCAATCACCTTACCATTCTGCATCAACACACATCCCAAACCAATTCTAGAAGCATCACAATAGACCACATATCCACCAGACCCCGAAGGTAACGTCAAAATAGGAGCCGAAGTCAATCTTGCCTTAAGCTCTTGAAAACTTCTTTCACAAGATTCAGACCACTGAAACTTAGCAGTCTTCTGTGTCAATTTAGTTAGTGGAGAGGCTATTGATGAAAAACCTTCCACAAACTTTCGGTAATAACCTGCCAACCCCAAGAAACTACGAATTTCAGTCGCACTAGTGGGTCTAGGCCAATCCTTCACTGCTGCAATTTTCTGAGGGTCTACTTTAATTCCGTCTCCGGTTACCACATGGCCCAAGAAAGCCACAGAATCAAGCCAGAATTCACACTTAGAAAATTTTGCATACAACTCGTTCTCCTCAAGTGTTGTCAAAGTTATCCTCAAATGATTAGCATGATCTTCACGATTCTTAGAGTACACCAAAATGTCATCAATAAACACAATAATGAATCGGTCTAGATACGGCTTAAAAACACGGTTCATCAAATCCATGAATGCAGCAGGCGCATTAGTCAAGCCAAACGACATGACTAAAAACTCAAAGTGCCCATAACGAGTACGGAAAGCAGTTTTCGGGATATCTTCCTCCTTTATCTTCAATTGATGATATCCAGACCTTAGGTCGATCTTCGAAAAGAACTTAGCACCCTGAAGTTGGTCAAACAAATCATCTATCCTAGGCAAAGGATACTTATTCTTAATGGTCACTTTATTAAGCTGGCGGTAGTCAACACACATTCTCAAGGAACCATCCTTCTTCCTAACAAACAAAACTGGAGCACCCCAAGGCGAGGAACTTGGTCGGATAAAACCCTTATCCAACAAGTCCTTCAATTGATCCTTTAATTCCCTTAGCTCCGCTGGAGCCATTCGATAAGGTGGAATAGAAATAGGTTGAGTGTCGGGAATAACATCAATTCCAAAATCAATAACTCTATCAGGAGGAATACCAGGAAGGTCTTCACGAAATACCTTGGGATAATTGCTCACTATGGGAACAGATGTGAATTCGGGTACTACGGCTTTTGTATCATTAACAGCAACCAAATGGTAAATACACCCCTTAGTAATCATCTTACGAGCCTTAAGATAGGAAATAAATCTACCCTTTGGCTTGGCAATTTCACCCTCCCATACAATAACGGGCTCATCGGGAAAAGCGAAATGAATCAACTTATGGCGACAATCCACATTAGCATAGCACGCCGACAACCAGTCCATCCCCATAATTACATCAAAATCCACCATCTCAAGTTCATACAAATCGGCCACAGACTCACGGCCTTTAACCACAACAACACAATTTCTATACACTCTAGAAGCAATAACAGGAACACCTGTAGGCGTATCAACAGCAAAGGGTTCCAACAAAGATTCGGGTTTCATACCCATATCAATAGCAAAATAAGGAGTCACATAGGATAAATTTGAACCCGGATCAATCAATGAGTAAGCATCATGAGAACAGATGGTAAGAATACCTGTAACCACAGCGTCAGAAGACTCAGCTGTCTCCCTACGAGTCAGCCCATAAAGTCGAGCTGTCCCTCCACTAGAAGTATTAGCAATTTCTTTTCCCTTGCCATTATTATGAGCATTCTGATAATTATTGGTAGCATTCCCAACAGACGGAATTTTAGCAGATGCAGAAGCAGGCGAATTATTCTTTTGATTATTCATAGCAGCCATCTCACGTAGCCATTTTCCGCAGTTCCTCTTTATATGCCCTTTCACTCCACAATGATGACAGGTACGATCCTCCCACACTGGCGGACGACTACTTCCCCGCGAAAACCTACCAGTATTGTTATTATTTTTCTGGCCTTGCCTACCCGAAGGCACACTGGCATGGGAATGGGTGCCAGAATGAGCAGGTGCAAAATACACTTTACCCTGCCCTCCCTTATAATTAGTACTACTAAAACCACCCGCTGATCGGGCCTTCTTGTGCTGATCTCGATCCACCCTATCTTCATTTTTCCAACTTTCTTGTTGTTCAGCAAACCCAACCAGAGATGAGAAGGTGCAAGTGGGAGACATAGCAACAGCAGCACATGCAGACTTGATACGTGGTACCAAGCCTTTCACAAAATGAGTCAACCTATGCTTTTCAGTCGGAATCATGTATAAAGCATACTTTGACAGACGAGTGAACTCCAAACTATACTCTCGAACTGACTTGTTACCCTGCTCCAGTTTCTCAAATTTCGTAGCCATAGCAATTCTTTCCTCATCAGACAAGAACCTTTCCATGAACGCCTCCTCAAATTCAGCCCACGTCGGAGCTAAAGCAGCGTCACCTCTCTCCGATTCCCACATCTCAAACCATAAGTGAGCAACATCCTTCAACTGATACGAAGCAAGCCTCACAGCTTCTGAATCCTGGGCATCCATTGCCCTCAAAGCCTTAAAGGTCTCATCTAAGAAGTGTTGGGGGTCGTCCACCTCTCGTGACCCAAAGAACTTTGGTGGCTTTAAGTCTAGGAACTGCTTAAATCTGCCTCCACCATGAGGTCCCACACCTCCACGCTGCTGTTGAGCCGCAACCAAAGCAGTCAACATTTGAATAGCCGTTTGCATAGTACCAATCTCAGGCACACCCGCAACGGGAACAGCAGGAGCAGGCGGTGCTGGAGGTGGTGCTTGATTTCCAGCATCATTTCCATTACCAACATTGGCGCCCCCCAGATTTTGCTTAGCTTTCGCGGGACGTCCTTGTTTACCATTTTTGGATCGCGTCAAAGGCATTTCTGCAAGGCACGAATTAACAAGCGAATTAGAACGATCCTAAAAAGACTTTAGGCTCTACAGCACAATCTAGAGTCAATAAGAATAGGAAACACCTATAAATGTCTTGGGAGTTTCTCAATCATGTAGGTGATCAGGCTGCACAAGGAAAACTCCACTAGACACAGCTCCACAGACACCAACAATAATCCTAGGACGTATTTAAACCTAGGCTCTGATACCAAGCTTGTCACGACCCGAAACCCACCCTGGACGTGACCGGCATCCGACGTCACGAACAACATCGGAAGAACCTAAACAACACAATAATGGTACTTGAACCCGCCAGGTTCAACATTCGCCTCCAACAATTTATAAATTAAATGCAACACATCATGAGTTAAATCAGCGGAAGTCTTTATAAGTACTAGCCATCAACGTGGCAAACACCCATTAAGTCGTACGAGACTTTTGACAATCTACCCACAATTCTAACAACTATCTATGGAGCTTCTAAGAGACATAACAATCCTCAAACTTCGGGACGCAGCCCGGAAATCTAAAATAATAAATGAAACAGGAAGTGTCCCACGAACAATGATGTGGGCTCACCAAATCAGCAGTAACTGCGTGTCCTTTCTAAGCGCCTGAAGTGTCAAGAACCTGCTCTTCTCCGTTACCTAACATACCATCCAAAAACAACAATGGTATGCCTGAGTACTTCGTACTCAGTGAGTGCCTCGGGGACAATAAGTAATATAGACATAAATATAATAATACATAAAGGAATCAGTTCCGAAAAAAAAGATAGTATACAAACTGTTATTCCACTTTATGAGTCTTAATATCACTTATTGCACAGTTTAATAAGCCATTTCAAACTACCAGTTTCAATTAAGCTTTAAATCAATCTGGCATAAATACCAATTTCATAATAAAGATGGATATCACAATCGCCTATATGAGCCCAACTCAATATCATCAACATTTCGTAATACACCGGAACATGACTTCACGGTGGCTACTCTTCCTCCCGAATAGCAAGGCAATTAATGCACCCCCAGGTAGCGAACCCGGAAGTGGCCACTCTTCCTCCCGAATGGCAAGGCAATTAATGCACTAGGATCCATAGTGGCTACTCTTCCTCCCGAATAGCAAGGCAAATACAACAACAAGATTCATGGCATAGAAGCCGATTTACAATTTATCTCAAAGTAGTCACACCATTAATAACATTAAAATTCATTAAGCCATATCGAAGGAATAAGTCATTCAAATCAACGGTTTGAAAACATATAACTTCTTTACAAAAGATTTCCATGTCCCAAATTCATCAATGAATATGTCATTACCAACCCTTAACCATCATCATTACGCATCTCTCATAGAAGAAAAACATTCACAATATCTCATACCTCTATAGGGTTTGTTACAATCTAGGTTTAATGTGGGTTTGTCCCCTCACACACATTAACCACCATTTAGACATGAATTAGAGTTCAAGAAACATGAAAAGGTTGGTTTTCCTTTAATTCAATAAATAAAATCTTGAAAGAAAATTCATACTTCTACCCATAGATTCCAAAGTGATTTTCATTCAAAATAAGTTCTTAAAAGAGAGACATACCTTAATTTGTTAAACAAGGTTTAACAATTCACTTTCTAATGAAGAACACCCAAACCCTAGCTTGAATCCCTTTGGAAAGAATTATGTTGCAACCCTAGGTTTTTGTCACAAGAATCATGTTAAGAATCATGGGTTTATTGTTAGGATTGATAATCAATGATTAAGATGTTCTTACCTTAGTGTTGGAGGCTTGGGGAATGATTTTCGTCCTTAGGGTTTTGAGAGTGAAAAGAATGGAAGAAAAACTAAAATTTGGCAACTTATAATTTTTCAGCCCGTCAGGCACAATCGACGGTTCAAACGACGAACCGTCGATCTGTTCCGTCGAATTCGTCCATTTTCCAGTGAGTCAGGCACCATCGACGGTTCATTCGACGAACCGTCGATCAGATCGACGAAGCGTCGATCTACTCCGTCGAATTCGTCAAATTTCCAGTGAGTCAGGCACAATCGACGGTTCATTCGACGAACCGTCGATCAGATCGACGAAGCGTCGATCTACTCCGTCGAATTCGTCAAACTCCCAGCGAAGACAGTCTTCAGTAAAACGGTCATAACTTTTTGTACAAAATGTTGCTCGGGCTGGGCGACCTACCGTTGGAAAGCTATTTCAAATATCTACAACTTTCATCAAGGATGTATTTCCAAATTCTCAACACATTTGCATGAAAATCGCCCAGAAGACAGACCTACCAAAACTTAGGCGAATTTCAGAGCCCCTAAGAACTTCACTAGTTGATTTGACTTCAAAACGATCCTTCTCCACCCGAATTCATCAAGAATGGATTCATATACATATAATATCATCTTAATACTAGATTTTTAATATATGCACACTTAATTCAAATTCACGAGGTGTTACAATCATGTAGTAGGCTCGTGACAATAGCATTAAGGAAATATAGAATAGAATTTACCCCAAGGTTCATATCATTTCATACTTACGTCTAGGACATGCCAAGAAAAGAAGGAATAAGCTTTACATACCTTTAGCGTTTAGTTGTATTCTAACTTGTACTTGCTGCCCAAATACACTTATCCTATATCAAGATATCAAGAGCTACAATTAGTCTACAAGGGAATTCAATACGTATCTTAACGTTAACAATCCCCTTCAAACATTTAGACCACGTTTCGTTCGCATTCAAATCAACTACATACAACCAATCCAACATCAATAATCATATGTTCAATACCAACCCGGACAGCCCACATAACATTCCAAATATCCCACATTCACAACATTCCATAACGATTCACATACGGCTACTACATTCTCAAGTTACTCCTAATAATCCGTAGCCTTAACGTTTTCGTGTAACAACTTTACAACAACCCAAACAACGTAAATACAATATAGATTCTTAACTATCATTAGTATTTCCAATTTATAGAAGACAGCATGTCCAAAACAGTTCCTAACAACAACACGCCCAAAACAGTCCCTAACCAATCAACACGCCCAAAACAGTCCCTAACCAACGACATAAAGGTGCCCTGAATTCTTGCAAACGTTTACGAACATACCAAGCAAACCACATATGATTCTTACACATTATTTCATGTCTTCATTTCATATAATTTCAGTAAAATACGACCAGCAGTCACAACATAAATATATCACCACATTCGTACACAAATAGCTACATTGTCGACACTAAAACCTTACAACGACAACAACATGTTTAATGACATTACTTTCATGATCCTTGGAACTGTTTTAGCATCATTTACATTCTTATAACAGCCCACAAATCATTCCAATTTCGACCTGAATCATTGCACTTCACTTTCACTAAACGTTCACAACAAGAATCAACACTCAACACATACAAATTCACCTCTAGCACTAAAACAGTCCACTGTTTTTGGACTGCTCGTATGCTTCAACATAATTCATTTCTTTAACACCTTAATTCACATATTCAACATGCATACAATACACCACAATGTCCATAACAACAACAATCAAAAGGTGACACAAAACAGTCCCTAAATCTCCCCTAAAACAGTCCCTTTTTCACGGCTACAACACCCTTCCCACAATTTCATGATTTTTATCCGTTTATCCAACTACAATACATTCAATCCATTTCCAATACATGTTCAAGAAGATAAATCATGACTTCATTAGAACCTTCAACACACGGCTCATTTTCATTTCAAGAAAAACAGTCCAATATCCAACATGCAACATCACAACCAAACTTCTACAATCTTTGTTCATTTACCTATGTTGATACATATTCAATTCATCAACAATACAAGTAAAATGAAATCAACCATGACTTCACCAATACTCATGGCTAACTCTCTACTTCAACTACAACAACAATCCAACAACAACCTTCATGAACTATACATTCAAATCATCATGCAACACAAGAACAATAAACATTCTTACCTTACAACCTGTTCTTCACTTTGGCCGAATCTTCAACCCTATTGAGGTGCTACACCTCCTTGTTTCTTTCCAACAACTACTACACGTTCTTGTACACTAGATGAGGAGTTGATTTGAGGAAGAAAACTGATTTTTTTATTTTTTTGGTGCTGGAGCTTCCATGGCCGTGGCTCTCTTTCTCTAGTTGGAGAAGATGAGAGCTTCTCTCTCTTGTTCAATTTGTGGCATTGGGAAAAATGAGTTGGCATGCAACTTTTGGTCAACAAAGTTGGATATTTTTCTGCCCAAGGGGTCTTGCACGTTCCCCCAACTGAGCATGGGCAAAAATCTGATTTTTGGCATGTGTTTGTGGGGCCCACACGGCCACAATTTAAAAATTGTGAACATTTAAGTCTTAATCCCCGCTCATCCAACTTGCATCGTCCATATCTCATTACCCCGATATCGTTTCGACAACCGGTTTGTTTCATTGAAAACTAGACTCGATGAACTTCGTTTTAGAATTTTGAAACACCTTAAAACTCCTCATATACTAGGAGATATGCCTCCTACAATATAGACTAAAATCGTGTCTGAGATCTTGTTGAAGTTGTTCCGATTCATTTCGTTTAACTTCTAATCCTCTTCCAACCTCATGTAACCTCTTATGCATACATATACACACTTGTATACATCAATAAATATCCATATACACATCTCAAAAGGTCCAGAGAATCACAATAACCTTAAACATAATTAGAGAACTCACACAGCTTCGACGAAACTCCAATCGCAAAAGTATGTTCATATATTTTGTCCATCTTCTATATCATTACTAATAATCTCAAATACTTTAAAAGGTCACTCGTATTACCTCATATACATACTCATAACGTGATTTCAAATCCTTTAGGTTACCATGTCACCTCGAGATACTTAAGACAACCATATATATAACGATATTCTTACTAACTCGATTAACTTTCCTTGAACCTTCTTAACTCATTCGTTCTTGTTTTAACACAGTAGCACGGATTATTATGGAGTGTAACACCGCAGGTAGATGGACCAGATCCCTAGGCTACTTCATCAGTGTTTGTATGGGAGCGCTCCATTTGTTCTGGAGCTACAGTTCAGCTGGTACTATTATTTTGTGTATATATATATATGGGCATGGCGGGGTCTTGTCCCGTCTTTATGATGTCATGTACTCCATGTAGAGGCTCATAGACAGATGTATATAGTTGGATGTTCTGTAACCACATCGGTTCATATTTTTTGTATATCATTTTTGGCAGTATTGTCGGCTTGTATATATCGGTATAGATGATGACGTTTGCATAGATGTGCATATTTGTATTGAACTCGTGTCTTTTAAAGTTTATGGTATTTATGAGTTAGCTGTGTGGCCCACTTAGATATGATTATGAGAAGTATGCTAAGAGGTGCTCGGTAGGTTATCTCCAGGTACCCGCCATGGCCCTCCAGTTGGGTCATGACAAAAGTGGTATTAGAGCTAGGTTTATCCTAGGGGGTATCTGCAAGTTGTGTCCAGTAGATTCTTGTTTATGGGTATGAAGCGCGCCACACTTATAAACAGGAGGCTGCGGGGCATTTAGGAATGATTGACTTTTCTTTCTCATCTTAGATCGTGCGATACAGCCATGTTATAAGAGTTCCCTTTTCCCTAATCGTGTGTTATGATTTTAGCGATTTCTGTGAAGAGAAAAGCTACAGCAGCCCAGAAGGGTAAATCAGCAGCAGGTAAGAGGACTGAACGGGTACCGCCTACAGATGTGAAGGAGGAGAATGAGGTTCCATCTCGGTCCTCTCACACTCCGCCCTCTCTAAAGGAGCAAAGAGGAGCCTCAACTCCAGCTCCAGCACCTGCAGTTCCTCTACCGGATGCCTGAGGAGATGAGGGAGGCTATTCACTTATTGACCCAGTTAATAGCCGCTTAGGCTCAGCGGCAGGGTACGAGTTATGGTGATAGATCTGTCAGCGCCAGAGTCTGTGATTTTATTAACTTAGATCCTCCAGAATTCTTTGGGTCAAAACCGAATGAGGACCCGCAGAACTTCATAGATGAGATGTTGAGGACATTGCGGGTAATGCGTACTTCAAATGGTGAGTCGGTAGATCTCACCTCTTATAGAATGCGAGATGTGGTTATTCATTGGAATAGTACCTGGGTGTCTTCTAGAGGGGTAAATGTACCTCCACCTGTATGGTAGGAGTTTGTAGATGCTTTTTTCCAACACTATTTTCCGCCAGAGTTTCGATGGGCCAGAGCTGATAGGTTCCTGAACATCAGATAGGGGAATATGAGTGCCCAGGAGTATATCCTTCATTTTAATTCCTTGGCTAGGTATGGTCCAACTTTGGTAACTAATATGGGAGATCGCGTCCACCGATTTGTGAATGGTTTGGGGCCACATTTGATTGATGATTGTTTGACAGCCTCACTTCAGGAAGGTATGGATATTTCTCGTATTCAGGCCTATGCCAAGAATCTCGAGGAGCGACAGCAGCAGCGGAGGAGTGAGCGTGAACATGATAGGGGTTATAGTAAGAGGGCCAGATCCTCAGGTACTGTTAGTGACTTCAGAGGGGGTCAGAGGCAGCAGTATCCCAGGCACTCATGCCATTAGGTAGCTAGTGCACCTTCATGGTTTGCAAGCAAGAGATTTGATCGCCCTATTTATTCTGGACTAGGTCAGAGTTCTAGAGCTTCGGGTTTTCAGTATAGGGGTGATTCCGGCCAGATGAGACCACCTTTACCACGATGCACTCTGTGTGGTAAGTTGTATAGCGGACAGTGCCGTTAAGGTACGGATGCTTGTTATGCATGTGGTCAGCCAGGCCGTATGATGCATAACTGTCCATCGAGAGGTGGTAGAGGTATATTTTAGCCCACATGATCAACAGCTAGTTCTTCATCATCGATAAGCCCTCTGGCGTAGAGTTCACAGACACCGGCAGGCCGTGGTAGAGGTAGAGGAGGAGCATCTAGTTTGAGCGGTCCTTAGAACCGTATCTATGCATTAGCTGGGTGACAGGATCTTGAGTCTTCACCTGATGTAGTTATAGGTATATTATTGGTATCTTCTCATGATATAAGCATTGATTGATCTAGAGTCTACATTATCGTATGTTACTCCTTATATTTCCCGTCGGATTAGGGTGAAACTTGAGTTGATTAAACCTTTTGAGGTGTCTACACCTATTGGTGACCCTATTATAGCTAGTCGGGTATATATAAATTGTGTGGTTGTAGTTTGTGATCGCCATACCATGGCATATCTGATTGAGCTGAATATGGTAGATTTTGATGTCATCATGGGTATGGATTGGTTGGCTTCCTGTTATGCCAATGTTGATTGTAGGACAAAAATGGTTCGTTTTCAGTTTCCACGAGAACCAGTTCTAGAGTGGAAGGGTAATACAACATCTCCGATGGGTAGGTTTATTTCCTATCTCAAGGCAAGAAAGATGATTTCTAAGCGGTGTATTTATCATCTAGTCTGAGTTCAGGCCACCAACTCTTCAATCTGTTCCAGTAGTGAATGAGTTTTTGGACAAGCTTCCAGGTCTTCCACCATAACAGCAGATTGATTTTGCCATTGATGTGTTACCGAATACTAAGCCAACATCTATTCCTTTTTATAGAATGGCTCCTGCAAAATTGAGGGAGCTGAAGAGGGAGTTGAAGGAGCAGTTGAAGGATTTGCTTGAGAAAGGCTTTATTAGACTTAGTT
Source organism: Lycium barbarum (assembly GCF_019175385.1). Classification (NCBI taxonomy): domain Eukaryota; kingdom Viridiplantae; phylum Streptophyta; class Magnoliopsida; order Solanales; family Solanaceae; genus Lycium; species Lycium barbarum. The sequence continues at coordinate 65,830,597 of NC_083344.1, read as the reverse complement.
CGTCGCCGTGGGGAGCAACTGTGTTGTTTGTAAGAAAGAAAGATGGCTCATTGCAAATGTGTATCCACTCTCAAGAATTGATGATTTATTTGATCAATTGCAGGGCGCCAAATGGTTCTCAAAAATAGATTTAAGATCAGGGTATCACTGTCACGACCCAACTGGAGGGCCATGACGGGCACCCGGTGCTAACCCACCCGGGTACCTCTTATCGTACTCTCATATTCACATCTAGGTGAGCCACATGGCTTACACATAATTTATATGCATCAATAGTGCTAATATCGTTGGGCAATAACACATTTGTATCATCATCAATAACAATGCCCATATCCATATATACAAGCCGATGAGGCTATCAAAATGATATATAAAATATAAGCCGACAAGGCTACAATACATCTAACTATACACAACTATCTACGAGCCTCTAAGAAGAGTATGTCACATCATATAGACGGGACAGGACCCCGCCATGCCCATAGGTATGTACACAAAAGAATAAATACCAAAAGTTGTAGCTCCGGATGAAATAGAGCTCCTCTATGCAGTCCCTGAACAAGATATCTATAGATCAAGCCTGTCTCCCTGTTCACTTGCGGGCAGGACGCAATGTCCACAAACAAAAGGACGTTAGTACGAATAGTGTACTGAGTATATAAAGCATAAATAACATCATAATAGGAGCATAAGAGACAGCATAAGAAATAACATAAGATGGGAGAATTAGGAGATAGTAGCCATCATCGTAATTACTTACTTGTCTTTCATAGGGACCTTCCATTTCTAGTGCGTGCTCGTGTGCATACATATATACATATACAAATATCCATATCCATATCCATATTCGTATCCGTATTCATATACATATTCATAACCATAACATCCCAACCATAAAGGTTCGGTGGTTTCACATACCCGGCCATGACAACGCTCGGTATCATACATACATGGCCCTACCGAAGATCAGTGCTATCAGTACCCAACTGCAGTGGTATGCGCGTGAAGGTATCATACCTGGCCATATGAGCTCGGTGTTACATAATGGTCATACATACTTAAATCCGTATACGTAGGAGTTCAAGAGTATCATCGTCATCATTGACATCATCATTTTCGTTATATCTATCCTTAGAGTATCAACTATCGTATAAAAGAGACAATAAAATCGCGAACGTATCGAGAATATTAAGCTTTGGTAATCTTAGAGATAGAGTCATTTGGAAGACATTATGGAGCTCATGAAAGGATACATATAGCAAGGGAACCATGCCTTAATGAAAGAAGGGTTAGCCTTACATACCTCTTCGTCTCCTCAACTATTTAACGTTCACCGTTGAAGCTTGAGTAATCTACTTTTAGAAGGATTTTATACCATAGTTAAGCCTTGATGGTACTCTTAAGTTCAAACTAGAATGATTCATGATCTAATGAAAATTGGGCAGCATTTCCCCTATTTCGTCAACTTCCACCATATCACAAAACAACTCCCAACAACCACAATAACATCCTTAATATACTCATAATATCATAATCAAGTGATCACACTTCGTTAAGCCTTCAAAATTCATCCTTATATTTAACTTATGCTAGCCACTTCATACCCATTTTAGCACATTTTCATATATTGCTTCCTCATCGCCATTATTACATCCCATAGCAAGATTATATCCATATCATACTAAGAATTATAACTCAAGTTAGCATACTACTCAAAAACATCATAAAAACTACATTTAGAACTCATTTTCTACTTTCTTCTTCTACCCAAGTTGTTCAACAACTAAACATTCTTGATAACATGTAATAAGTATGAAAACTAACCTTTTATCTCATAAGAATGAGCTTTGGAGCAATCTATCAACTTATATGAAAACCCTAGCTTCAATATCCAAAGAATTCTTGGAGTCTAATAACCCTAGCAAGGCTTCTAATACATGGGTATCTTGATTCTTGCCTCTTGATATTTAATCTCCCTTGGATTTTGGCTTGGATTAGTTTATGGAGTTGAAGAGAGGGTTCTTAGAGAGATTTTGGATCTGATTTTGTGAAATGAAATGTCCAAATGAAGTGGAGTAAATTATATAAAGCCGAACTTAAAATCTCGTCGGGCAATTTTGCGCCCATTTTGACGGGTCGTAAAAATTCCTACGGACCGTCAAAATGGTCCGTAGAACTGCCCAGTCAAATATGGTTCACTGTGACCATTTGACGCTGGGCTGGTGCAATTTAACGGACCGCAGAATTTTCTGCGGGCCGTCAAATGGTCTGCATAAATTTTCTGCTTAGACAGTCTGTCGTAAAACATGCATAACCTTTTACTCAGACGTCACATTGACGAACGGTTTGGTGCATTGGAAACTAGACTCGATGAACTTCAATTAGAAAAAAAAAAAGAAACACACCAAAACTCCTCATATTCTAGGAGATATGCCTCCCCCAATTTGGACCAAAATCCTGTCCGAAAATTTTGCAAAGATTTACCAAAGTTCCCACAAACTCCATTCCTTTATTTGTTTGTTCTTAAATCCTTCCATAGCTCATTTTATGGGCTTAAACCCCTCATAACCATAATATGGGAACATGTAATCTCATATATCCTAAGGTAACTCCCGTTTCCACTATTAGGACAACTAACGCCTAACGAATCTCAACGGACGAAACTACGAGGTGTAACATTCTCCCCCTCTTAGGAACATTCGTCCTCGAATGATAGACTCTTGGGGATTCTACAAAAATTTCGCTGGAGTTTCCCCTATAATATGGCACTACCATCCTGCACAGCAACCTAAAATACATCGCCTCACAGGGCTATAATCAACACGATAATAACCATGTTCACACACGACCAAGAAAACATCAAGAAAAGCATTACATACCTGAGGTTAATGGAATCTCTGCCTGAATCTCTTCTGACGGTGAAAATAAATGCGGGTACCTGGACTTCATGTCCTCTTCGACTTCTCAAGTCATTTCCTCTCTATTATTATTCTTTCATAAAACTTTAACTAAAGCTACCTCTTTGGTTCTGAGCTTTCGTACTTGCCTATCTAAAATGGCAATGGGGACTTCTGCATAAGATAATTGTTTAGTAACTTGGAGATCATCTATCGGCATAATTCTAGAAGGATCGCCAATGCACTTACGAAGCATTGATATATGAAAAACTGGATGGACTGACTCTAAATCCACAGGTAGGTCTAATTCATAAGCCACTTGGCCTACCTTGCGTACAATTTCATACGGTCCAATGTATTGGGGACTAAGCTTTCCCTTTTTGCCAAATCTCATGACGCCCGTCATTGGCGACACCTTTAAGAATACCTAATATTTCACTTAGAACTCTAAGTCTCTTCGACGATTATCTGCATAGGATTTCTGACGACTCTGAGCTTTTAATAATCGATCCTGTATAAGTGTTACTTTCTCTATAGCTTGCTGGACCAAGTCTAGCCCTATCAATTTGGTCTCTCCTACTTCGAATCACCCAATTGGAGATCTACAGTTTCTCCCATATAAAGCCTCATACGGGGCCATTTGGATGCTAGAATGATAACCATTGTTATAAGCGAATTCAATAAGTGGTAAGTGATCATCCCAACTACCTCCAAAATCCAATACCCATGACCGTAGCATATCCTCAAGGGTCTGAATGGTACGTTCAGGTTGTCCATTAATCTGTGGGTGAAATGTCGTGCTAAGGCTCACCCGAGTCCCCAAACCTTCTTGGAATGATTTCCAAAAGTTGGTTGTAAACTGAGTCCCTCTATCGGAGATAATAGATACTGGAACACCGTGAAGCCGCACTATCTCTTTAACATAAAGCTTTGCATAATCTTCTGCTACATATGTAATTCTGACCGGTAAGAAGTGAACTGACTTCGTGAGTCTATCCACAATCACCCATATAGAGTCATACTTACGTCGAGAATGGGGTAAGCCTATAATGAAATCCATATAAATTACTTCCCATTTCCAAGTTGGAATTTCTATAGCTTGCAACAATCCACCTGGCTTTTAGTGCTCAATTTTCACTTGCTGACAGTTACGACATTGAGCTACGAATTCTTCTATATCTTTCTTCATACCATTCCACCAATATATAGATTTAAGATCATGATACATTTTCATTGCACCTGGGTGAACAGAATAACGAGAACAATGGGCTTCTCTCAATATTTGGTGGCGTAATCCTGCCATATTAGGAACACATAGCCTGCCTCGGCATCAGAGAACCCCATCTCCAGAAATCTCAAATGATACCTTCTTCTTCTGAGGGAGTGTATTTCTGTAATGAATTAGCATGGGATCTTCGTATTGACACTCTTTCACTTCCACTACTAGTGACGAGACCGCTGCATTTTGAATGATAGCTCCCATACTACCTGAGTCCACTACTCAAACTCCTAGGCAAGCTAACTGCTGGAGCTCACGAGTTATTTCCCTTTTCCCTGGCTGAACATCACATAAACTTCCCATGGATCTACTGTCACACCCCAACCTTACTAGGGTGTGATGGGCACCCGACCCCATACTCGGAGCCGAGCGAACCCGCTGACTCTTATTACATACTTAATCTCTTTAGACTCTTACATCAATAAGAAATGAAAAACATAGTAAAGCTTTCAGAATTTTTCCTTTCATTGTACTCAATTCTATAAAATCTATCATCACATGAAACTCGTAACATGAAACAGAATAACACATCGGCTGGTGGAGCCGATTACAATACCGACATTCTATACCCATGACTCTGTCTGCAAAGTCTCTAACTTCAACCAAGACATCAGAGCATAATACTCTGACCCGGCAACACTCCAGGGCCAAATGGAGCTTGCCAACTTTGCTGGAATATCTTCTATAATGGCTTCTACTCATCTGGGTGTACCTGCGCGGCATGAAACGTAGCGTCCACAAGAAGGGACGTCAGTACGAGTAATGTACCGAGTATGTAAGGCATAAATAGTAACATACGAGGGATACATAGCATGAATAATGACATAAAGGAAACATAGAGCATATCATGAGATAACAGAGCAACTTGTACATATGAGTGCCTTTTGGCGGGTACCATGCATGCTTAGTGTTGCGGAACGTACAGCCCGATCCATATATATATTATATTGCTGCGGAACGTGCAGCCCGATCCATTTATATACATACTATATTGCTGCAGAACGTGCAGCCCGATCCATATATATATTATATTGCTGCGGAACGTGCAGCCCGATCCATTTATCCATATATCCCGCGTCCGGGACGATATCATATTATACCAACTGATCTGGTGGCTATGCGTCTATAGCGCCTCACCTTTCCCCTTATCCCATATACTTATACATATATCATATTCATGTATCATATACATATATCATATACACATATCATGTAAGCAGCATGCAGGAGAGCCCAAAGAATGTTATGTCTCTATCGGAGTGACATAAGGTCGGTAACCTCCGATTATATTATGAAATAATCATCATGGCTTTGTCTCACCTTGAAGGAACAATTATTATAGGATGAGACTAGCAACGAATAACTACGTTAAGAGAACATGGAGTAAGATCATAAATCTCATAAGACGTCGCTTCATATACATATTCACATAGAACAAATTTTTAGGACTCGAAGAGTACATACATAAACCGACACCTGAAGGCTCAGAAACAAGTTTCGGGTCAATCAGACTTAGTATAAGAAAGTTATGAGCGTTTGAAGTACAGAACCTTCTACGAACGTTTCAGAAGCCATTTTTGGAAAATCAAAGCAACAATCATATCAAATACCTTTCGGATATCGTTATGGACCAAATCAAATAGAGCTTTTGGAACCATATATACGAATCAAAATATATCAAAGGCTCAATGGAATAATCAAACGTATTATCATTTGAAAATCAAAACTTTAGTCATCTCAATTATCTTTTGAATACCATTCGGAAACATATCAACAGAACTTCGGACATCATAGATACTCATCAAAACCATATAAAACCGCTTATGGAAATCAAGAACGTTAGCCATCCTAGTGGCTCTAAGAATATGAGTTTCTTTGAAATCATACATATACTTTGTCTTGTTGGTTTCACAAAGATCATGCCAAAAGAAAGAAAGGGTAAGCCTTACATACCTGTTACACGTCCTATTAGCTACGCTCAATTGCCCAAGCTCGCTATCGCTAGTCTACATTCAAGAGAATTGACATAATCATTAGACTCATCGACATATACTTGTCTTAGTCTTTTAAAATGATTTTTTTTATAATCTGCCGAAATTACGGCAACATTTCCCCTATAAATACACCATCCTCGAGAATCTAACTTGGCCAATTTATCAACAACAATCCGAGAATTTAACTCGGCCAAATTATCAACAACAATACCAACAATCATATCTCCAACTTCAACAATCAATCCAAAATACATTCTAACGTTAACAACCCTTGTCGCACAATTCATCGGCGTTTCATTTATATTCAATTTCAACTACATATAATCAAGCTAACATCAATGATCTCACATTCAAGTATTTATCCGAAATCATTCTAACATGATTCAAGAATACTTCAAACAATTCACATAATATTCCAAACAACCCAATCAACATACTACTTCGAAACCTTCCAAATTCAACAAGAACAATGACAACTCATTCGTTCCTTCAATTCAATTCATTTGTTCTACACAACACAACTATATTCGGCCACCACCAACATACCCATATTTTATGAATTTCATCCTTTTCTACATACTACAATACTCACAATCATCCATAACATATGAAAAGAAGATTAAATCTTACCTTTTCCACATCACTTCTCCCTCGGCTAGAATTGCAACTTGCAAGAACAAATGGTTTATTTGCTTCAACAACTACTCCATGTTAAAGAGGACATTTCAATTTGTTGGAATGCTAGAAGAAAATATTTTTTTGATAAGTTTTCCATGGGGCCAAATTTGGCTAGCCATGGCCGAATGCCTTCAACTTTTTTTTCTTGAAGTCTCTTTAATTGTAAAAGAAGATGAAAGTGTCTTCCTATGTAAGCTCTTGGTCCATATATATAATTAACCTCATCAAATAGAATGTGGACACATGTCCTCTTTCTAGAAGTTTCTTAAATTAAACTAAGGATGACTAATTTATCTCATTTTGTCATCACTTTTCCATATTTATATCTATATATATATATATATATATATATATATATATATATATATATATATATATATATATATATATATATATATATATACCACACGGCCAAGGGGTTCTCCAAGAACTCTGTTGAACTTTTTTTTTCTTTTTTTTTTTATAAAATTCCCATTTTGCCCCTAGCCTTCCACAATATTACCATGAACCATTTTGCGAATTTTCCTTTTTACCCTTAGCCTTTCTCCATATTTTCGTACTAATAGAATTCATAAATATTATTCATAACCCACTTGTACATTAAAATAATTTTGGAAGATGGTCATTTCCTTAACTTACCACGACTACCTCGAAATATCCGAATGTATAAAATACGGGATATAACATCTACGGTGTCACACCCCAGTCCTGATAGGGCATGATGGGCACCCGACCCTTTACTTAGAGCCGAGCGAACCCGCTGGTTCTCGTTATATTCATAATCTCACTGGACTCTTAAACCACAAAATGAAATGCATAATGAAAGCTTTTCAAAAACATTCTTTTCGTCTTTCTCAAATCAAGTAAAATCTGTAATCATATGAAATTTGTAACATAATGCATAATGGTACATTGTCTTGCAGAGCCGCTTGGAAGACTGACATGCTATATACTGACTCTTTCTGCAAAGTCTCTAACATAAATCAATATACATAACATAGATACTCTGACTCAGCAACACTACGGAAGGAAATGGAGCTCGCCAATCCAGCTGGAACATCTTCTAGCAATACCCTCTACTCATCTGTATAGACCCGCGTGGCATGAAACGCAGCGTCCACAAGAAGGGACGTCAGTACGAGTAATGTACTGAGTATGCAAGGCATGAACAATACCATAAGATCATAGTAAGAGACGTAAAGCACATCATAGAGTAAGGAAATAACATGTACCTCGGTTTTCCCCTTATGGCGGATATCATGTATGCTAACTTTACCTTTTAAAGCAACATATAAATATTTACAAGAAAACTTCCCGACCATATAGGTACGGTGTAATGCTGCTCGGCCATTTAGGCACGGTATGATCATCATTAGCCCGTGTCCAGGCCTCCCGCGTCCGGGGTAATCATAAACTGCCAACTGCAGTGTTGTGTCTACCCGGCCGCCTATTGGACGGCGTGGTGTTATACTGCCTGGCCATGTAGGCACGGTGTTATGCTGCCCGGCCATGTAGGCACGGTGTTATACTGCCTGGCCATGTAGGCACGGTGTTATTAAAATACATACATTATTATAAAGCATGCATGAGAGCCCAAGTGAAAGCTACAACTCTATCGGAGTGACGTAAGGTCGGTAACCTTCGATTTATATTATGGAATAATCATCGTCGATATATCTCACCTCGAAGGAACAATTCATGAGGTGAGACCAACAACAATGAGCAATTCAAGGAAATCATTAAATAAATTCGATAATCTCATAATAGCATTAAAATCATAAGCTTTGGAACTTCTAGAATCAAAATCATCGTCATCATGCGCATCATAGAAAACATCTCATCTTCTTTTTCCTTATAAAGCATACTCATCTTTAGCGTCATAAGAAACTCTTGGAATCATGAAACTTTAACTTTTGAGGATAAAGACATTATGGAAAACATCTCATATTTAGTATCATAGGAAACTTTTAAGAATCACGAGTTTCTAACTCTTGGAAATAAGAAGGTTATGGAAACATTTGTGGAATCACAACATAAGAATCATGCCTTTGAAAGAAAGGGACTAGCCTTAACATACCTGGAAGATCGCTTCTCGACTTTCCAACCTACCTCCTATCTTGAAGTCTACATATAAAACTATTCATTCTATTGTTAGGCTCGTTGTTATATACTTATCCTAAGCCTCCAAATAAATCTTGCTAGAATCTGCCGAATTTCGGCAGCATCTCCTCTATTTATATGTCTAGCCCAAAATCTCAGTTCAGCAGCCAACAACAACAACAACAATACCAACATCAATAACATCATTTCCATCACCAGTATGTACCATAAAACAGCCCACACGTTGTTTTCCAAGTTCCATAACTAACCAACTTACTACACAATTATTTCACGACTTTATCTTCGCGAATAAACCGGTATCAACGTAATTAGAAGAAGATTCATACCTGATTCTCGTTGAAATAGCAAGATCTCCAATATCCTCTTTGAGTCCACGCTAGAATCCACCACACCACAATGCTAGAATCACGACCACCCGCTATCCGAACCTAAACTAATACTCCGTCGCTTAAAAATTGCTCACTTTTTGTTTCCCTCTCTCTCTCTCTTCAATTTCTTGAAATATCTAGCAAAATCTGGTGAAAAGGGGTCCTTACCCGGGTCAAATTCGGGTCCGGTTCACTGTAGCATTATACTGTAGCAGCATTGTAGCAGGTCGGTACTGTAGCAGTACTGTAGCACGCGTTTCTGCTCTGTTAGCTGAACTTGTAACGTCTATAATTCTATACTCCGAAGTCCAATTGATGAGCGGTTTGTTGCGTTAGAAACTAGACCTGACGAACTCTATTTTAGGCTTTTGTTTCAGCTTAAAACACTTCATATTCTAAGAGATATATGTCCCCCAAGGTGAACCAAAATTTGCACACAAAACATTACCCATTCTTTCTCCGAAGTCGTACTACCTCATTTCTTCCACTCATTTCCTTATAAAACTTTCCGGTATATCTTATATACATCCTTCACTTATTAAATATACTTGATAATTCCTGCTCCTTATATTCCAAAGTGGTTTTACTTAACCCTAACTCAACGTACTTATATTTCAAATTTGGTAAGTTCTCTTCGAAGATACGGGGTGTAACATCCTTCCCCCCTTAGAAAAAATCATCCTCAAATGTTTAAACTAGTCTCGTACTCTGTCCATGATCCCATTCTCGGGTGCATTCCTTCATCAGATCATTCTTCCTTTAATGCTATCATAATCGATGCACTATTGCATCTATTTTCTACGAGCTGATCATTTAGTTGTCCAGCTCGCGCTTTTTTGTAGTCTCCCTTTACTGGGTGATCATACCATAGTAAGCATCATAGTTATTCCAATATCTTGTCATTCTTTTTCCCCTTCACTGGAATATCATTCAATTTCTTTTCTTCTTCACGAACTATTTTCAGTCCAATCTCAGAAGATACCCTTCAATCACGCTATTCCTTTGCTGAATAACCCTTAGATCTTATTGAACTCACTTCTCCAAAATTTTTCACTTCAAACTACATCTGTTTTTCATATCTGAGTGTGTTTAGAATCTTTGCACTCTATTCACTCGCCTTCTCCTTATGAGTCTTAGCTTACGGTGCCTTCAAAACAAATCCACACTTCGATCTTCAATCCTTACTTTCGATTTTAAGCCTAATACGTTCCTTTCATCAATTCACTTAATGTCCATACTGAAATGTATAACGATAACAACTGTATCATTTCCGTATAACTCTCACTTTTCGTTTTAGGGTCTATACTTGTCACATCTTAGGATTCGTCATTTCAATCTCTACATTTATGCTTTCCTTACTTGCTTCCCCCCTTTTAGGGTCTTACTTATATCATTCGCAAATCCATTAACTTACCTCCAATCTTGAATTCATGTATCCCTTTCTTCAATTCTCTTAATCTGCCTTATCAAGGATCTAAGTCTCATGCGCAACTAATACCCCTTGTACGTCATACTAATTTTATTCTTGTGTACTTCGCATGTTTCTTTTTCTTTCTATACCCATACTTACTACGTTTTATAATTAATCCTTTATTCCTCGCACAAGGAACCCTATTCTTGACTCAGTACCGCTTTGTCCTTCAAAATATATTACTTCTATACAATCCATTCTTTGCTTCCAACACTTATCCTACTCATTCCCTCTCATCCTTATTGTGCTGATCATTTTTCTAACAATTGTTATATTTAGTCATTCATCTTTCCGTAGTCTTAGTCCTTTACATCCAGCCAAAATATCATTCGTGATCTCGATTCTCCGCCACTACTTTGCTATGTCACCTTTCTCTGATTTTTTTTTCGAGTTGACTTCCTCTTCCCTCATGCTTGCTATCACTCCTGTCATTGCGAAACCTCTATGCTGAACTTTCCCTAACAAGGTCTTATAAGCTTTCTTATCCACTGTTTCATGGCTCGCTTATTGGTTTCACACTTGCATTCACTCTCTATTTACATAGAACATGTCACCTCTTTAATAGTTTCCTCGCTACACTTTACTTACTTTGTATTACAGTTCTTGCTACGTTCTCATTATATCCCTATCATAATCAATTCTATAGTGTACCTCTTCTTGATCTCATTCGTAACACTGCTTATAAAACAGAATAAACCTCATGGAGTAAACATACTTAACCTGTAACTCTTTCTGATTGACCCTATTACACTTACCACATAAGTTGTCTTACCAAGTTATTCACATTCGTTACAAACCTTCGTATTCTATGCCCCTGTCTCTGTCATGCTGTTACTTCATTTTACTAATAGACTCGTCGTATTTCACTTGTGGTTATCCATCCAAATCGATACTTTAATATCACACTCCATTAGAGGTAACCTTTCTCTTTTTAAATCATATTTTAGTACTACCAATCTTCCCAATTTTCTCTGGTATTTCTCTTTACCATAAATACCATTCTGTGTAATCATCCTTACCTTCCTTTTTCCTTTCACTTCTGGTTATCTTTTAATGCTTCCTTATACCGCAACGTTGGTTGCCGGGATACACATACCCGCTGATATAGCCACGTACAGGATATCATATGCATACGTATATATATAATTACTACCATCTCGCTTACAAAATATTTCCAAACGCTATTCAAACTCACCCTCATTCTAGAGTTGTGATGCACCTTCTTTCTCTTCACCGGTCTAGTCTGCCTCGTCCTACGCGACCTCTTAAGGACTCTAACCACTCCGCATACTCTAATTTCCCTTAGGATACTCTAGCTTCTCATTCATGTATTATATCTAAATTTATAGGACTTTTGTACACTTCCCAGGGGGTCACCCATCCTAGTATTTCTCTCACCCCAGCACGCTTAACCTTAAAACTCTAATGAAATCTGGTGCGTTAATGCTGGTATAATCGTATCCACCTCACCGCATGACCTTCACCACATAATTTAAAGCAAGTTGAAGTCTTGAAAGATTACAAAACGTTCTTTTAACGCATCTCCCTCCTAATTAGAAAGGGTCTCTTACTCTTCCGACTAAATAATTACTATTTTGGCCTTTTTAATTCTCAATATTCTCCTTTCATCTGTATGTATGACTACTTTCCGTCCTAGATTTCCAGATTCCCGATGGTAGCGAACACACCTTCGTCGCCGTTACTTATAAATACTTGGTTATCAGCCTCTTTGGGTTTCCGCTCGCCACTCTTATATAATAATCTACAACAGAACTCATTTGTCGACTTTCCCTGAATCCCCCAATAGACCTTGATCCTACTAAACCTCAAATGTAACCCATTTTAATCCTTGGACTACTAATCGTCTTCCTCATAATCATTCTTCATGCCATGCCAAATCCATAACTCCTCTAAAGCAACGCATCCCACTTATTGTCTATTTACGATATTTCCTTTCCACGCTTCTTCCTGTTAGGTGTACCTAACCAAATGACTTGATTTTGAAAAATTCTGGCAAAGTCTCCTTTACAATTCTTACTATCCAAAACCTACATGCAGCAAATACCATCAATGCCTCACAGGGCATATATATGTATATGACATATCCCAGCCACCCAGGGCTCCCAATTTCAGGTAAAAGAACAAAAATATCAAAACTTACCTCATATATCACACCTCGAGATGTACCCGATCCTTTAGCGATCTGCCCTGTTATATCTTCTTGTTTACTGTCCCTTTTCATTCTTCAGGCCATTGCTTACCTTTGTACTGATTCATTTAATTGTCCAGTTCACAAACTTATGACTGAACTCATCATCAAGAGATATATTTGATCAATTCCTCTACTTGTACTTACACTGACTTACCTCTATGTCAACCGATCCATTATCAAATATATATATATATATATATATATATATATATATATATATATATATATATATATATATATATATATATATATATTCTGATAACGTAGCCTGAACGAAGTGACTTATCTCTGTGACTTCCCATATCATCGCTCACTTTCTCTCGTCGATACTGTGCTTCTGCTGAGATCAAAGATTAGTATAAGGAATCTCATTTCCTATGACTTGGCTCTATCGCACGATCTTAGATGTGAAAGAAGAGTAACCACCCTAGATACCCCGTAGCCTCCTGTTTATAAATGTGGCGCGCTTCACACCATAAACAGGACTCTACTGGACACGACTTTGCAGACAACCCCTAGGCCGAACTGCTCTGATACCAATTTGTCACACCCTAGTCCTGATAGGGCATGATGGGCACCCGGCCCTTTACTTAGAGCCGAGCAAACCCGCTGGTTCTCGTTATATTCATAATCTCACTGGACTCTTAAACCACGAAATGAAATGCATAATGAAAGCTTTTCAAATACATTCTTTTCGTCTTTCTCAAATCAAGTAAAATTTGTAATCATATGAAATTTGTAACATAATACATAATGATACATCGGCTTGCAGAGCCGCTTGCAAGACTGACATGCTATATACGTGACTCTGTCTGCAAAGTCTCTAACATAAATCAATATACCATAACATAGATACTCTAACTCGACAACACTCCGGAAGGAAATGGAGCTCACCAATCCAGCTGGAACATCTTCTAGCAATACCCTCTACTCATCTGTATACATCTGCGTTGCATGAAACGCAACGTCCACAAGAAGGGACGTCAGTACGAGTAATGTATTGAGTATGCAAGGCATAAGCAATACCATAAGATCATAGTAAGAGACGTAAAGCACAACATAGAGTAAGGAAATAACCTGTACCTCGATTTGCCCCTTAAGGCGGATATCATGCATGCTAACGTTACCTTTTAAAGCAACATATAAATATTTACAAGTAAACTGCCCGACCATATAGGTACGGTGTAATGCTGCCCGGCCATTTAGGCACGGTGTAATCATCATTAGCCCGCGTCCAGGCCTCCCGCGTCCGGGGTTATCATAAACTACCCACCGCAGTGTTGTGTCTGCCCGGCCGCCTATTGGACGGCGCAGTGTTATACTGCCAAGCCATGTAGGCACGGTGTTATACTGCCCGGCCATGTAGGCATGGTGTTATTAAAATATATATATATTTATAAAGCATGCATGGGATCCCAAGTGAAAGATACAACTCTATCGGAGTGACGTAAGGTCGGTAACCTCCGATTTATATTATGGAATAATCATCATCGATATATCTCACCTCGAAGGAACAATTCATGAGGTGAGACCAACAACAATGAGCAATTCAAGGAAATCATTATATAAATTCGATAATCTCATAATAGCATTAAAATCATAAGCTTTGGAACTTCTAGAATCAAAATCATCGTCATCATGCGCATCATAGAAAACATCTCATCATAGAAAACATCTCATCTTCTTTATCCTTATAAAGCATACTTATCTTTAGCGTCATGAAAAACTCTTGGAATCATGAAACTTTAACTTTTGAGGATAAAGACATTATGGAAAACATCTCATCGTTAGTATCATAGGAAACTTTTAAGAATCACGAGTTTCTAACTCTTTGAAATAAGAAGGTTATGGAAACGTATGTGGAATCACAACATAAGAATCATGCCTTTGAAAAAAAGGGACTAGCCTTAATATACCTGGAAGCTCGCTTCTCAACTTTCCAACCTACCTCATGTCTTGAAGTCTTCATATAAAACCATTCATTCTATTGTTAGGATCGTTGTTATATACTTATCCTAAGCCTCCAAATACATCTTGCTAGAATCTGTCGAAATTTCAGCAGCATCTCCTCTATTTATATGCCTAGCCAAAAATCTCAATTCAGTAGCCAACAACAACAACAACAATACCAACATCAATAACATCATTTCCATCACCAATATGTACCATAAAACAGCCCACACGCTGTTTTCCAACTTCCATAACTAACCAACTTACTACACAATTATTTCACGACTTTATCTTCGCGAATAAACCAGTATCAACGTAATTAGAAGAAGATTCATACCTTATTCTCGTTGAAATAGGAAGATCTCCAATATCCTCTTTGAGTCTACGCTAGAATCCACCACACCACAATGCTAGAATCACAACCACGCGCTATCCGAACCTAAACTAATACTCCGTCGCTTAAAAATTGCTCACTCTTTGTTTGCCTCTCTCTCTCTCTCTCTCTCTCTCTCTCTCTCTCTCTCTCTCTTCAATGTCTGGAAATTTATAGCAAAATTTCTAGCACGCGTTTCTGCTTTGTCATCTGAACTTGTATCGTCTATAATTCTCTACTCCAAAGTCCAATTGACTAGCGGTTTGTTGCGTTGGAAATTAGACCCGACGAACTTCATTTTAGGCTTTTGTTTCACCTTAAAAAACTTCATATGCTAAGAGATATACGTCCCCCAAGTTGGACCAAAATTTGCACACAAAACATTACCCATTCTTTCTCCGATGTCGTACTACTTCATTTCTTCCACTCATTTCCTTATAAAATCCGGTATATCTTTATACATCCTTCACTTATTAAATATACTTGATAAATCCTACTCCTTATATTCCAAAGTGGTTTTACTTAACCCTAACTCAACGTACTTATGTTTCAAATTTGGTAAGTGTTGTTCGAAGATACGGGGTGTAACATACGGCTAAGAGCATCAGCCACAATATTCGCTTTTCCGGGATGATACAGGATGTCAACATCATATTCCTTCAACAATTCCAACCATCGCCGTTGCCGAAAATTCAATTCCTTCTGCTTGGAGTTATATTGAAGGCTCTTATGATCTGTATAAATATCAACATGGACGCCATACAAATAATGTCTCCACATCTTCAATGCATGAATTACTTCAGCCAATTCAAAATCATGGGTCGGAAATTTTACTCATGTTTCCGCAACTGTCTTGAAGCATACGCAATCACCTTACCATGTTGAATCAACACACAGCCTAACCCAACACCTGAAGCATCACAATAGACAACATAACCTTCCGATCCCTCTGGAAGTGTTAGGACTGGGGCAAAAGTTAATCTATCCTTTAGCTCTTGGAAACTACGTCCACAAGCATCTGTCCATTGAAACTTAGCTAATTTATGTGTCAGCTTCGTGAGTGGTGCAGAAATAGAAGAAAAGCCTTCTACAAATCTCCTGTAATAACCTGCTAAGCCCAGAAAACTACGGACCTCTGTAGGTGTTGCGGGCCTTAGCCAAGTCTTCACCGCTTCAATCTTTTGGGTATCTACCCAAATACCGTCGGCTGAAATAATATGCCCCAAAAATGTCACTGAGTTCAACCAAAATTCTCACTTAGAAAATTTGGCAAATAATTCTCGAGTTTGAAGAACTCTAAGAACCGTACGCAAATGATCCAGATGTTCTGCCTTGGACCTATAATATACCAGGATACCGTCAATGAACACAATCACAAATAAATCTAAGAAGGGCCTGAACACATTGTTCATCAAAACAATAAATACTGCCGGTGCATTAGTTATCCCAAATGACATTACCCGGAACTCAAAATGGCCGTATCTAGTTCTAAAGGTTGTTTTACGAATATCTTTCTCCCAAACTCGCACTTGATGATACCCGGATCTCAAATCTATCTTTAAGAACCATTTGGCGCCTTGTAATTGGTAAAAAAAATCATCAATCCTTGGGAGAGGATATTTGTTCTTGATCGTCACCTTATTCAGTTTCCGATAGTCAATGCACATTCGCAAGGAGCCATCTATCTTTGGCACAAACAACATGGGTGCTCTCCACGGGGAAGAACTAGGCCTAATAAAACCTTTTTCAAGCAAGTCCTTCAATTATTCCTTCAATTCTTTCAACTCTGCGAGAGCCATTCTATAAGGTGGAATAGATATGGGCTTTGTATGTGGTAGCACATCTATAGCAAAATCAATCTCCCGTTCAGTAGGGATACCTGGAAGCTCTTCCGGAAATACATCCAGAAACTCATTCACCGTGAAGGCAGACTGAAGAGTTAGCGATTCAGCTTCTACATCATGAACCCGAACTAGATGGTAAATACAACCTTTGGCGATCATTTTTCTTGCCTTGAGATAGGAAATAAACCTACCTTTTAGGGACGCAGTATTTTCTTTCCATTCTAAAATTGGTTCTCCCGGAAACTGGAAACGAACTATTTTCATTCTACAATCAACTTTGGCATAGCAAGAAGCCAACCAATCCATGCCCATGATAACGTCAAAGTCCACCATTTTTAAATCATGTAAATCAACCATAGTACGATGGTCACAAATCACAACTACATAATTTCTATATACTTGGCTAGCTATTACCGGTTCACCAACGGGTGTAGATACCTCAAAAGGTTTGATCGACTCCGGTTTGACCCCAAACCGACCCGCAATATATGGAGTAACATATGAAAATGTGGAGCTCGGATCTATCAAAGAATATACATCATGAAAAAATACCGGTAATATACCTGTGACGACATCGGGGGAAGACTCAAGATCTTGGCGTCTAGCCAAAGCATAAATACGGTGTTGAGGACCACTAGAACTAGGAGCTCTCCCTCTACCTCTACCATGGCTGACCGACACCTGTGAACCTTGCCCCATAGGGCGTACCGATGATGAAGACCCGGCTGCCGATCCTGAAGGCTGGACTCGACCCCTACCACCAACCGAGGGGCAATCACGCATGATATGGCCTGGCCGACCGCATCTATAGCAAACCTCTAAACCTAGTCGACACTTGCCCCAATGTAACTTTCCACACTGGGAACGTCATGGCACGGGTGGCCTAGCCTGACCCGAATCACCCTGAACTGAGAACCTGAAGCCCTGAAACTCTGACTTGGCCCGGAATGAGTAGATCTATCAAATCTCTAGCCTGTAAACCGTGGAGGCGCACTAGTCATAGAATGGGCTAAATGCCTAGAAAACTGCTCTCTCTACCCGCTTCTAAACTCACTCATCGGACCCGAAGATCTATCCCTCTTGTTATACCCTATGTCATGCTCACGCTCACTCATTTGTTGTTGTTGCTTTCTTTCCAAATTCTGGGTATGGGCTTGAATGCGTGAAATATCCATGTTGTCCTGGAGGGACACAGTCAAGCACCTATCCATCAAATGTGGCCCTAGGCTTCTCACAAATCGGTGCACTCGGTCACCCATATCTGCTACCATAGTCGGAGCATACCTAGCCAAAGAGTTGAAGCAGAGACTATACTCTAAAGCACTCATACTTCCTTGCCTAAGATTTAAGAACTTATCGGCTCTATCTCGCCGAACCTCTGGAGGCAAGTAGTGTCGGAGGAAGGCATCCATAAATTCGTACCATACCGGGGGAGGTGCATGGACTCCTCGTGAAGCCATCAAAACTGTGTACCAATGAACCGCGACATCCCTCAATCTATAAGATACTAACTCCACCGATTCAATGTCCGAAGCATGCATTAACAGAAGTGTCCTCAACATCCCATCAATAAAATTTTGGGGGTTCTCATCACGATTTGACCCGAAGAATTTTGGATGGTTCAAGATAATAAAGTCAAGGGCCCTTGCACTAACAGCCTTATCACCTTGCCCTGTACCTTGCCGCTGAGTCTGGGTGGCAACCAACTAAGTAAGTAAATGAATGGCCTCTTTTACATCTTGGCTTGACGCATCCGGTGGAAGAGTTGGAGGTGCTGGAGCTGGGACTGAGGCTCCCTGATGCTCCTCAGAAATAGGTACTGAGTGAGAGGACTGAGATTGAGCCGCATTCTGGGACTCACTTTCCTCTACAATCGTTGGCGGTGCTCTTTCAGCCCACTTTCCTGCCACTGTCTTGCCCTTTTGGGTTGCCGTAGCTTTTCTCTTTACAGGCATTTCTGAAAATACATAATACACGGTTAGGAAAAAAGAATCCTTGTATCATGGCTCTATCGCACGATCTGATGAAGAAAGAAGGTCATTCATTCCTAAAATGCCCGCAGCCTCCTGTTTATAAGTGTGGCGTGCAACACACCCATAAACAAGACTCTACTGGACATGGCTCGTAGACATACCCTAGGACAAAACTGCTCTGATACTACTTTTGTCACGACCCAACCGGAGAGCCATGACGGGAACCCGGTGCTAATCCACCCGGGTACCTCTTATTGTACTCTCATATTCACATCTAGGTGAGCCACATGGCTTACTCATAATTTATATGCATCAATAGTGCTAATCTCGTTAGGCAACAACACATTTATGTCATCATCAATAACAATGCCCATATCCATATATATACAAGCCGACGAGGCTATCAAAATGATATACAAAATATAAGCCGACAAGGCTACAAGACATCTAATCATACACAACTGTCTACGAGCCTCTAAGAAGAGTATGTCATATCATATAGCCAGGACAGGACCCCGCTATGCCCATAGGTATGTACACAAAAGAATAAATACCAAAAGTTGTAGCTCCGGATGAAATGGAGCTCCTCTATGCAGTCCCTGAACAAGATATCTATCGATCAAGCCTGTCTCCCTATCCACCTGCGGGCATGACGCAACGTCCACAAACAAAAGGACATCAGTACGAATAATATACTGAGTATGTAAAGCATAATCAACATTATAATAGGAGCATAAGAGACAACATAAGAAATAGCATAAGATGGTAGAATCAGGAGATAGTAGCCATCATCGTCATTACTTACTTGTCTTTCATAGGGACCTTCCATTTCTAGTGCGTGCTTGTGTACATACATATATACATATACCAATATCTATATCCGTATCCATATTCATATTCGTATTCATATACATATTCATAACCATAACATACCCGACCATAAAGGTTCGGTGGTTTCACATACCCGGCCATGACAAGGCTCGGGGTCACACATACCTGGCCCTACCAAGGCTCAGTGTTATCCGTACCCAACTGCAGTGGTGTGCGCGTGATAGGTATCATACCCGGCCATATGATCTCGGTGTTACATAATGGTCATACATACTTAAATCCGTATATTTAGGAGTTCAAGAGTATCATCGTCATCATTGACATCATTATTTTCGTTATATATATCCTTAGAGGATCAACTATCATATAAAAGAGACAATAAAATCGTGAATGTATCGAGAATCATAAGCTTTGGTAATCTTAGAGATAGAGTCATTTGGAAGACATTATGGAGCTCATGAATATAGCAAGGGAACCATGCCTTAATGAAAGAAGAGTTAACCTTACATACCTCTTCGTCTCCTCAACTATTTAACGTTCACCGTGGATGCTTGATTAATCTACATTTAGAAGGATTTTTATACCTTAGTTAAGCCTTGATGGTACTCTTATGTTCAAACTAGAATGATTCATGATCTAATGAAAATTGGGCAGCATTTCCCCTATTTCGTCAATTTCCACCATATCACAAAACAAGTCCCAACAAGCACAATAACATCCTTAATATACTCATAATATCATAATCAAGTGATCACACTTCGTTAAGCCTTCAAAATTCATCCTTATATTTAACGTATGCTAGCCACTTCATACCCATTTTAGCACATTTTCATATAATGCTTCCTCATCACCATTATTACCTCCCATATCAAGATTATATCCATATCATACTAAGAATCATAATTCAAGTTAGCATACTACTCAAAAACATCATAAAAACTACATTTAGAACTCATTTTCTACTTTCTTCTTCTACCCAAGTTGTTCAACAACTAAACATTCTTGATAACATGTAATAAGTATGAAAACTAACCTTTTATCTCATAAGAATGAGCTTTGGAGCAAGCTATCAACTTATATGAAAACCCTAGCTTCAGTATCCAAAGAATTCTTAGAGTCTAATAACCCTAGCAAGGCTTCTAACACATGGGTATCTTGATTCTTGCCTCTTGATATTTAATCTCCCTTGGATTCTGGCTTGGATTAGTTTATGGAGTTGAAGAGAGGGTTTTTAGAGAGCTTTTGGATCTGATTTGTGTGAAATGAAATGTCCAAATGAAGTGGAGTAAATTATATAAAGCGGAACTTAAAATCCCGTCGGGCAATTCTGCGCCCATTTTGACGGGCCGTAAAAATTCCTACGGACAGTCAAAATGGTCCGTAGAACTACCCAGTCAAATATGGTTACTGTGACCATTTGACGCTGGGCTGGTACGATTTGACAGACCGCAGAATTGTTTGCAGGGCGTCAAAATTCCTGCGGGCCGTCAAATGGTCCGCAGACATTTTCTACTCAGACAGTTTGTTGTAAAACATGCATAACGTTTTACTTAGACGTCACATTGACGAACGATTTGTTGCATTGGAAACTAGACTCGATGAACTTCAATTTGGGAAAAAGGAACTACACCAAAACCCCTCATATTCTAGGAGATATGCCTCCCCCAATCTGGGCCAAAATCCTGTTCGAAAATTTTGCAAAGTTTTACCAAAGTTCCCACGAACTCCATTCCTTTGTTTGTTTGTTCTTAAATCCTTCCATAGCTCATTTCATGGGCATAAACCCCTCATAACCATAATATGGGAACATGTAATCTCATATATCCTAAGGTAACTCCCATTTCCACGATTAGGACAACTAACGCCTAACGAATCTCAACGGACGAAACTACGAGGTGTAACAATCACCAGGTGAGAGTCAGGGAGAAACAATTCTGAAGATGGCCTTCCGAACCAGATATGGTCACTTTGAATTCCATGTGATGTCGTTCGTGTTACCAAATTCTCCAGCGGTATTTATGGATTTGATGAACAGTGTATTCAGGTCTTTCTTAGATTCATTTGTGATTGTGTGCATCGATGATATTCTGGTGTATTCTCGATCCGAGGCAGAGCATATAGATCATTTATGTACTGTTCTTAGAGTTCTTCAGGCCCGAAAGTTATATGCAGTGTTCTTAAAATGTGAGTTCTGGTTGAATTCCGTGACTTTTCTAGGGCACATTAGTTCAGTTGATGGTATTCGGGTGGATACCCAGAAGATTGAAGCGGTGAAGACTTGGCAAAGACCTACAACACCTACTGAAGTTCGTAGTTTTCTGGGTTTGGTGAGTTATTACAGAAGATTTATAGAAGGAGTTTCTTCTATTTCTACAGCACTGACGAAGCTGACTCAGAAAGCAGCTAAGTTTCAATGGACAGACGCTTGCAAGCGCAGTTTCCTGGAACTGAAGAACAGATTGACTTCGGCCCCAGTTCTGACACTTCCAGAAGGATCCAAAGGCTATGTTATTTATTGTGATGCCTCAGGCGTTGGGTTAGGTTGTGTATTGATGCAACACGTTAAAGTCATTTCCTATGCTTCAAGACAGTTGCAGAAGCATGAGAAAAACTACCCAACCCATGATCTAGAGTTGGTTGCAGTGATTCATGCACTAAAGATGTGGAGGCACTATTTGTATGGGGTCCATATTGACGCCGGATGATATAATATATATGGATCGAGTTGCATGTTCCATAGCACTAACACTCATATTATATATGTATGTATGAAAATGTTTTTTTAAACGTCTAAGCATGCATGACTTTCTCCTTAAAAGAAATTCAAATGCACAGGTTATCTCTCTTATCTCATGTTACTTTCCATATCTTTTTATTATGTTGTCATTGATGCCTTACATACTCAGTACATTATTCGTACTGACATCCTTTTTGTTTGTGGACGTTGCGTTCATGCCCACAGGTAGACAGGGAGACGGACCAGATCCCTAGGTTGTTGTATCAGCGTTTGCACAGGGGCTCTCCATTTGTTCTGGAGCTACAGTTGAGCTGGTACTTTTCTTTTGTGTAGATATATATGGGCATGGCAGGGTCCTGTCCCGTCTTTATGATGTCATGTACTCCATGTAGAGGGTCGTAGACTTTAATGCCTAGGAAACCATGCCACCTATCCCCGCTGGTCAAAATGGTACTAATAAGGCTCGGGATGGGTCAATGGGGCAGAATGGTAAAAACTGCAATATCGACCGAACGGGTCATTACAAATTCTCAAATATGTGAATGAAATTTTTACATCCCGTACTTTTGGTAAAGCGCCCATTACGTTTAAACATAAGCATGTTGAATTATGGTTAAGTAAAATAACTTTGGACTACAAGGAATAAAGTGTTATTAAGTATACTGTATGACTTAAGAATGTATAGAGGGAATTTCGGAAGGTTTTATAAGGAAATGAGTGGAAGAAGTTGAGTTAGCATTACTTTAGAGGAAGAGGAATGCTACTTTGACCGACAAGGAGCCAACTTGGGGAAGGAATAACTTCTAGCATATGATGAGTTTTGAAGTGAAGTAAAATCCTAAATTGACGTTCATGAAGTCTAGTTTCCAATGCAACAAACCGTTCATCGATACGACATCGGGGTGAGGAGATATGGACGTTACAAGTCTGGCTGGCAGGCCAGGCAATTGGTCTGCGCGAACGCGCCAGGCAGTAGTGCGAACGCGCAGATGGGAGACAAATTGGTCTGCGCGAACACGCTAAGTACTTTCTAGGTTGGTGCAAACCGACTCTAGACAAGTATAAAATGGGGATTACCTCCTTATTTTCACATCAAACACCCCTCAAAAGTTCCCAAATACTCTGGAATATTCCCCTAACCTCCATCAACTAAATTTTAGCGCAAAGCACATGCCATTCTGGAATTCAGGTTCGGGAGGTGTATAGTTGTGAGATTATTAATGTATCATCTTGCGGTGTATACTTTTGAGATTATTCATGAGGATAAAGTTATTAAATAGTCGTATAACTAGTTGGTTAGTTGAGAAATTTGGAAAACATCGTGTGGGATGTTTTATGGAGCATATTGGTGTTGATAATGTTGTTGTTGATGTTGGTATTGTTATTGTTGTTGTTGGTTGTTGGATTGTGATTTCGGGCGGGGCATATAAACAGGGGAGATGCTGGCCGAATTTTGGCAGATTCTAAACGAAATTAAATTGATGGCTTAAGATGAGCGTATGACATTGAGCCTAACAAAGGTATGAATGGTTTATATGTAGATTTACGAGCTTGGAGGGATAAATGTTGAGTGGACAAGGAGACCGAAAGGTATGTCAAGGCTAGTCCCTTTCTTTCTAAAGACATGATTCTCTTCATATGATCCCATACACGTTTTCCATAACATCTCTATTTCCCAAAAGTTAGAAGTTCATGATACTCAAGGTTTTTATGACGTTAAAGATACATGTTTCCTATGATAATAATGATGATGATGATGATTCTATTCCTGAAAATTCCAAAGCTTATGATTTGATGCTATTATGAGATTATTGAGTTTATCTCTATGATTTTCTTGATTTTATTCGTTGTTGATCTCACCTTATGTTACTTGTTCTTTATATACGCATAACCACCTGATCAGCTGGTATACTATGATATTGCCCCGGACGCGGGGTATATGGGTATGGATCGAGCTGCATGTTCTGTAGCAATATAATATATTTATGGATCGGGCTGCACGTTCCGCAACAATGTAATATATTTATGGATCTGGCTGCACGTTCCACAACACTATTATGTTATATATGTATGAGAAATGTTTTTGTGAAAAGGCTAAGCATGCATGATATCTGCCTTAAGAGGCAATTGTAGGGACAAGCCATCTTTATCTCATGTTATGCTTCATATTGCTTATGTTGTTATTCATGCCGTACATACTCAGTACACTGTTCATACTGACGTCATTTCTTGTGGACACTGTGTTCATGCCCGCAGGTTCAGCTAGTTAGCCAGACGATCCAGCCAAGTAGGACCTCCACTCAGTTGCAGTCAGTGTGCTCCATTTGGTTCCGAGCTGCAGCCCTTTTTTGTATGCTATCTTAACATGTAGATATATGGGTACGATAGGGCCTTGTCCTGTCTTGTTTTCATGTTTCCACAACTGCCGGGAAGCATAGGTAATAACTTTACCGTGCTGCATCAACACGCAGCCTTACCCAACACCAGAGGCATCACAATACACAACATAACCATAGAGTCCTTCTGGAGTGTCAAGACTGGGGCTGAAGTTAATCTATCCTTCAATTCCTAGAAACTGCGTTCACAAGCATCGGTCCACTAGAATTTTGCCGATTTTTGTGTTAGCTTCTTTAATGGTGCTGAAATGGAAGAAAATCCTTCCACAAACCTCCTATAATAGCCTGCTAATCCCAAGAAGCTACGGACTTCTGTTGGCATTGTAGGCCTTGGCCAAGTCTTCGCAGCCTCCTATAAATGCTTTCCAAAATGTCTGTATTTTCCAAACCAGAGATTTATGATTTTGTAAGCTCTTATGACAACAATGATGGACATGCTTTTACAATGATAACGATGATGTCAAAGATGAGAATATTTTTATGATATTCATGATGACGAAGATTTCATGTTTAAGAATCCCCAGCTTATGAGTTCAATGTGAATATGAGAATGTTAAGCTACTTCTTGATTTTCTCCAATTTATTCATTGATGATAACCCTATTTCTAAAGGCCCCAAAGTGTATAAATTGACGCTTTATGAGATTTATGATCTTATTCTATGTTTTCCCTTGATGTTATTCTTCATTGATATTATCACCTCATATTTCTTGTTTCGTCAAGATGAGACATGACGATCATGATGTTCCATAATACAATCAGAGGTTACCGACTTTATGTCACTCCGATAGAGTTATAGCTTTTGATTGGACTCTCATACATGCTTTATATCTATGTATCTGTATGATTACACCGTGCCTATACGGCCGGGCAGCACCACTACGGTGGGCGTAGGGGGCGGCTATGGATAAGGATAATAACACCGTGCCTAGACGGCCGGGCAGCACCACTACGGTGGGCGTAGTAGGCGGGTATGGATAATGATAGTAACACCGTGTCTATATGGCATAGGGAGCACCACTAGTGGGTGGCGTGAGATGGTTACCCCGGACGAGGCCTAATGATTATGCTACATATTTGTATATGAGAAATGTTTTCTTTAAAGTTAAGCATGCATGTTATCTGCTTAAGAGGCAATCATATGTAAAGGTTATTTCCTTACCTCATGTTATGCTCTGTATTTCTCATTATGTTATTTTTCATGTTCGGTATCTCTTACTATATTATTATTTATGCCTTACATACTCGGTACATTACTCGTACTGACGTCCTTTCTTGTGGACGCTGTGTTTATGCCCACAGGTTCACATAGCAAGACCAGTAGGACTTCTTTCCAGCTCCAGCCAGCAAGCCCTATTTAAACCGGAGCTCTAGCCCTTTGGTATGCCTTTTGACATGTACATATATGGGTATGGCAGGGCCTTGTTTTGTCCTTTTTGTGGTCTATATTCCATAGAGTTCTGTAGACAGTGTATATATATAGTAGGGGTCGTCATGTGCTTTCAGTTGTCCCTTAATTTTGTGAACAATATATACAGTGACCAAGTTGGTCTGCGCTGTCATCCTCTGCTAGTATGCTTACATATACATATCCATATGCGTGTTTCGTGGAATTTTGAGATTAGATCTAGTGTATAAATGCTACCGCGAACGGTACTAGTGGAATATCAGTCAAAGTGGGCCACCAAGTTGTTTAGTACATTGTGGGAGTGAGTTTAAGGGTACTCGATCAGTAGTGGTCGGGTGCTCATCGCGGTTCAGTGGTTTGGGTCATGACATTGGTAACTATATGTTTTTTATTTTACCACAATTATCGTATTTATCTGTGGTAGTTATTGCTTCTTTTTCTCAGACTGCTTTATCATGGCTTTTGTCGCTTTTGTTAGTTTCATTTCCGTATTGCTTTGAACGGTTTATGCTTATCTAACATTTTCTCGTCATGTTTTCTCTTGAGCCGAGGGTCTTTCAGAAACAACCTCTCTATCTTCTGAGATGGGGCTAAGGTCTACGTACACTTTACCCTCCCTAAACCCTACACCGTGGGATTTCACTGGGTATGTTGTTGTTGTTGGGTTCTTCGGGTTGGTAGTTCTTCATCATTCATAGTTAATTGATGGTTGAAACTGTCACGACCCGACCCCGTAGGCCATGACTAGTGCCCGACCTAGACACCCGTAGGCCATGACTAGTGCCCGACCTGGACACCCGTATACATACCTATCAGATATAGCCAAACTGAAACTACGAACAATATGGAACTTTACAAAAGAACTCCGAAAGCTCATAGCGTCATCATATATGTATATTCAGATAAGCAATCTCCTGAGGAGTCACACCTGATCAATTAATAAAATGATACGCAAGCCGACAAGGCTGCCACTACACATCAATATCATGTCATATGCAAGCCAGCAAGGCTGCCACTACAGACGGACATCATATCATAGCACATCGTATAGACGCAGCTGAACAGAACTTATACACAACCCATTCATATGTCTACAGACCTCTAAGAGTATAGATAGCGAAATATGACGGGACAGGGCCCCGCCGTACCCCAGGATAAACATATACATACACATCATAAGATATGTACAAAAAGTCTAGATTCCGGGACAACGGAGCTCTGCAAGACAGCTGAGTAGAAGTCTTATGCTAAAGGATCACCAAACCGACTGTCTGTACCTGCGGGCATGAAACGCAGCCCCCGAAGAAAGGGGGTCAGTACGGAATATGTACTGAGTATATAAAGCATAAGAACATCTAGTACAGATGAATCATGAAAACCAGCCTCAATAATAGAATGCATCTGTGGCTAACATCTGAGAATATCTGTATAACTCTATATGACAGAAACTGACTCTATGGCGTATGATAGGCATAGATTACAATATAACTGATAGTGATGTGGAACATACAGCCCGATCCAAATATAATATAATATGTTAGTGCTGAGGAACGTACGGCCCGATCCATATATAATATAATATATCAGTGCCGAGGAACGTACGACCCGATCCATATATAATATAATATGTTAGTGCCGAGGAACGTACGGCCCGATCCATATATAATATAATATGTTAGTGCCGAGGAACGTACAGCCCGATCCATATATAATATAATATGTTAGTGCCGAGGAACGTACAGCCCGATCCATATATAATATAATATGTTGGTGTCGAGGAACGTACGGCCCGATCCATATATAATATAATGTAATACATAGACATGCATGTAAAACTCAGAAAAAGGATATTCTGAACTCTTCTGGTGACATAAGAAGCTAATATGAAAAGTCTCTGGGAATTATGGACATAAACATAAGAGGCCAACGATACCAATATCTCTACACTTTCTAAGAATAGGGTCTTATATATATCGATTACTATCCAACGCATTGAAAATTTGAGAGGGAAGTTCAATCATTTTAAGAGTTCTAACGTCAAGAAGTGAATAAGAATCATGAATCACACTCAAGACTTACAAATAGAATTACCCCAAAGTTCATATCGTTCATCACTTAAATCTAAGACATGCCAAAAGAAGGAAGGGACAGCTTTACATACCTGTTTAACGACTATTCGCAAACCCGTTTGCTTTGTCGCTCTTTTAGCCTATTTAACATAAAAGTAACGTCATCGTCCGTAATTATACTTTCTAGTTTGTAAATCTGTAGCCCATCGCTTTACAGAACTTGTTCTTTAACTTATACATTGTCGTTTAGGACTTTCCATTAGTTAAGGGCTTAACGAAAATCGGGCAGCATTTCCCTTATATATTCGCCTAACCCGAATTTCCAATTATTCTCCTGTCAACACAGAAATACCAACAACAGAGATATACATACGAAATTTTCACAATTCAGCCCATAACAATTCTAACAACCCAACAACTTCTCTAAATCCATTTCAACCCACAATTTCCTATAACATCTATTTTATGCATTTTCTTACTTCCGATTTCGTCCAATCCAATTAATAATTCCATTACAACACTATTAACACAATTACACCATAAAACAAGAAAATCTTACCTTAATTTTCTCAGAGGAATTTCTACTCTTAATTGCTCCAATTTCGCAATTTCTTCTTCCTCGATTCAATGTCCAATGTTGCTATCACCTCCTTGAACTTGTAAATCACCTTGGAATTAAATCAAAGCAATTTTTTTTAATTTTTTAAACAGCCATGGCTGCTCCTTTTTTTTTTTTCTAAGGCTTTTTATTTTTAATTTGCAAAGTGAAAATGAATTCATCAAGTTGATCTTTAACTATATATATGATTCCTATTGGTTGAACACGTCCCCCCCCCCCCCCCCCCCACTTTTAATGACTCACCAATTATTTTGATTTGTCATTTTTCTTTTCTTTTTTTAATTTTTGGGTGGGGCCCACTAGTGCCTTGATTAAATTAATTACTCACTAACCCATACTTAATAATTTAATCATAATTAATTAATTCCTAATCTCCAATAATATTTTTACACCAAATAAAATTTATAAAAAATTTATGTTTTAATTAAAATTGAAAATTAAAGATTTCTATTTCGTGTCCGAAAATAATTCCGCCTTTAACTTGAATCGATTTGTTTGCGGATAATTCGACGTATAAATATACGGGGTATAACATCCCTCCCCCCTTTAGAACATTCGTCCTCGAATGTTGAACTAATTCTGGATTCCCAATACTTTCTTAAGTGTTCTCTTAGTTAATTATGCCCTTCACATACTTCTTCCGTTTGTCGATTCGCTTTAATTCATTATAACGCATTCCAGGTCCTTACATAGTCATTCTTGTAATACTTCCCCTTTTTGTTGCTTTTCGGGGTAATTATTCCACGTCGTTGTCTTTGCTCTTCTCTTTATTTCATAGTTGGTTATCAGGTGTATTTCGGGCTGTTCTGCTGAAGTGTTACTGCTCAGTTGTACTGTCATCGATTGATTCAGACTTGTTTTCGTGGTGACGATGTACCATTCACTTCACCTTACCTTCTTACCTTTAAACAAGATTTCGTAATTTCCTTTACCCTAACTGGCAATACTTTAGGTGTATTATCTCATGTCGTTACTCCATTTTTGACTCAACTCTTCTATTGCCCCTTTGCTCCAATTTGCTCTTAGCTCTCCTATCACATATCCTATTGTCATCTTTACACAAGTATGTGTAGGTGCTCAAATCAGCCTAGAAAATACCTTAGCGTCACCACGCTAGTCTTTATGCCGACCCTATACTCTTCTCTTATATCTTTCAATTGATGTCAAGGCTCAACTATGGCTTTTTCCCTCAGTACTCATTATATCTCTGTAGTTTCGCCTCAAACCATCTTACACCTTTCTTGGATGTACCCAAAATATTGCAACCGCGTTGTTCTTACTGAATTCTTAATCTTCTTATCAAGTATTCACTTGGTCTTATTCTTAGTATACAAGTATCCGTAGGTTGCATAACTATTCCTGTACAATTTGTACAAAGTGCATCCAATCTTAGTCATATTCTGCTCTACATATCTTATTGTACTATCACTCCCTTGCTGTCTATTTCTCTATACTCTTTCCCCTTCCTCTATTCACTATTTGGTCTTCTTATATCCTACTATAGGAGAGATTTCCTATCCTTTCTCCTTTGCTACTTATGTGTCACAATATCATTAGCCCCTAACTCCGTTGTCAACATCTTAACCTCTAATCCAGTATAGCTTTGCTATTATTTATAATATCCTTTTAAGTTACTTGTTACCATTCTTTTGTCGTATTCTTCCTTTTTATAAGCATCCACCTTCTGCTGTCATATTATCCAAAGTCTTTACCAATAATTCTCAGTACTGTCTCAAATACCACTTTGGCTTCTATCCGTTTGTCGCTGGCTTTCAGATCTCACTAACTTGTTTTAGCATGGGATCTCACTTGAAGTTTAAGTATTCACATTAAACGTGTTGCAGTGTCAATTGTTTCCATCTCACAGTTGCATTTCTCTCACCCACTTCCCTCCTTTGGGGTTGTGCTTATACCATATCCGTGTCTTTCCTTATCATTTATAACTTAGACTACCTATGTATGAAACCCCAACACAATCACGAGGCGATGAGAACTTTCGATATATAGTACAAAATCTCATCTGATGGTTGGTACTCAAGTAATATAATTAATGTAGCAATTTATCCAAAGCCACATTCCATTTATTCCGATCAGTGATTAGCTAGTGCTTATAGTCGTTTCAAATTCTCCATTCGGTAGCACTTATATTCTGATGACAAGCGTCCCAAGCTTTTCTATAACACCATTTTTACCCCAACGGATATCATCTGTTTCTTCTAATAAATTCACAATACATCAGTTGTTTCGCAAATCCGCAATCCTTATCCTTTAAGGATTCACTATTTTCCAAGGTGAAGTCACACATACGCAATACTCGTTTATGCCTCATGCGCTTTCACCCTTGTTGTATACCCAACGTTAACTTCTTACTTACTCAAAATCACATCAAGGTCGTAGCTATATATTTCCCTTTTATTCTATACTCATACTCAATTAATTACGTCCGTCTTGAGTGCTTCCTTTAGTGTTCCTTTCATTTCTCCAGTCTATGTCCACCTTTTATTTTGTGCACGAGGAATCTCATGCTACCCTTATATCCTTCGGAAAACACCACTTCTACATAACCCCTTCCTCGTTTTCAAAGCATATTCTGTCCATCTCTATTTGTTCTTATCATACCAGTCATTTCTGGCATTCATTCGGTCTTGTTACTCGTCTTATTTTAGGTTGGTCTTTCACAATTCTGTCACTTGTATTACTCGCTTTCCAAGCTATACATGTCATAACGCATCGCTACACTGTAATCCCACTCGCTTTCTTCTTATCTTCCTCTTTCTATTAACTCCTTCTGTTCCTGTGCTCACTTTCACTTTCGTTACCATTTGACTTTTATTCTGAACTTTCCCTATAGAACTTTGTAAGTCTTTCTTATTCGTTCTACATTTGCTTTTCCATTTCTCACTAATCACATCGTATTCTTTAGCTACTTCCTTGCTAGGATTTACTTACTTCTATGGCAATCCTTAGGGTGTTCACATTACATCCTGTTTGTAATCCATCCGATAACGTAACACTTCTTAATCTTATTCACGATTCTTAACATGTTTTAATTATATTCTGTGAATTAGGCGTGCTTAACCCTTCACCCTTTCTGATCGATTTTACCCTTAGTATCTCACAAACTGTCTTATCAATACCTTCATAATTTGTCATCACTCTTCTTCCTCTGTATTTTTATCTCAATCATACTACTACTTTTTTTTAACTGTAAACTCGTCGTAATTTATCCCTACTTACCGGTTCACTCGATACCCCAATAAAATGTTTTGTTAACGGTTGCCACCTTTTGTCAGCTTTGTCACTTTTGTCACCTTTTTCTAAATCATCCCTTAGTATCACAAGCCCTTCCGAGTCATCCTAGCATTCCATCTACAACATATGAAATACATGATCCTGGACAGTCCACAAGTTTGAGTTTTCCTTCCACAAATTCCATCTCCAATTAGTTGATTAAGAACTAATAAAATATCACCGTGAAGCATTCTCCAACCACCACCAGAAGAAAAACTAGAATCCGACAAGCACCACAGGACTTCTAGTGCTTGATTCACATGGTTTACCTCCAGGTTTATTCTTAAGCCGTGAGTGAATTATTTAGTTCATGAACTACTTGCTGTATGCTTTGTACTTTACCGGACGTTTTTGCCCTTCAACATAAGCTTTTTCTAAGGCAAAAAATGTGGTTGGAAAGTATTCTGGTTCATTCAAATGAATTGCGAATTCGCTGCTCATATACGCTTCTTTAAAGCTTTAATCCAACATAATAAATTTACCCTATCGGTATCGACTTTCAAGACATATTATGAACT
Organism: Lycium barbarum; assembly: GCF_019175385.1. Classification (NCBI taxonomy): domain Eukaryota; kingdom Viridiplantae; phylum Streptophyta; class Magnoliopsida; order Solanales; family Solanaceae; genus Lycium; species Lycium barbarum. Next base: position 65,797,569 of record NC_083344.1, on the reverse strand, counting down.
CATATCTTTTTTTTTTTTTTTCTATTCCTGGGAAAATTTGGGCAGAGTTTCATCTGTACTTCTTACTATCCCAAAACCTGCACACAGGAAATACCAACAATGCCTCACAGGGCCAACATATATGCGCATATATCATATCGTATCATAGCCACACAGGGGTCCCAATTTCCAATAAAAAGTATAAAGGTGTCGGAACTTACCTCACATATCGCACCTCGAGACGTACCTGATCCTTTAACGATCTATCCTATTATACCTTCCGATCTACCTCCCCTTTAATTATTCAACTTTACATGTCGATCATACCTCAATATTCTTACCTTATCTGACATGCCCCTCTCGCACCGTTGCTTAACTGCGTACTGGGTAGCTTTCAATATCATCAGTCGCTTTCTTCTGTCGATGTCGTTCTTCAGCTGAAACTAAAGGTTTGTATAAGGAATTTCATTTCCTATAGCTGGGCTCTATCGCACGATCTTAGATATGAAAGAAAGGTAACATCCTAAATGTCCTGTAGCTTCCTGTTTATAGATGTGGTGCACAACACACCGATAAACAAGACTCTGCTAGACACGGTCTGTAGACACTCCGAGGACGAACTGCTCTGATACCACTTCTGTCACGACCCGACCCCGTAGGCCATGACTAGTTCCCGACCTGGACACCCGTATACCTACCTATCAGATATAGCCAAACTGAAACTACGAACAATATGAAACTTTACAAAAGAACTCCGAAAGTTCATAGCGTCATCATATATGTATATTCAGATAAGCTATCTCCTGAGGAGTCACAACTGATCAATTCATAAAATGATACGCAAGCCGACAAGGCTGCCACTACACATCAATATCATGTCATATGCAAGCCGGCAAGGCTGCCACTACAGACGGACATCATATCATAGCACATCGTATAGATGCAGCTGAACAAAACTTATACACAACCCACAAATATGTCTACAGACCTCTAAGAGTATCGATAGCGAAATATGATGGGACAGGGCCCCGCCGTACCCCTGGATAAACATATACATACACATCATAAGATCTGTACCAAAAGTCTAGACTCCGGAACAACGGAGCTCTCCAAGACAGCTGAGTAGAAGTCTTATGCTAAAGGATCACCAAACCGGCTGTCTGTACCTGCGGGCATGAAACGCAGCCCCCCGAAGAATGGGGATCAGTACGGAATATGTACTGAGTATATAAAGCATAAGAACATCAAGTACAGATGAATCATGAAAACCAGCCTCAATAATAGAATGCATCTTTGGCTAACATCTGAGAATATATGCATAACTCTATATGACAGAAACTGACTCTACGGCGTATGATAGGCATAGATTACAATATAACGGATAGGGCTGTAGAACGTACAACCCGATCCAAATATAATATAATATGTTAGTGCCGAGGAACGTACGGCCCGATCCATATATAATATAATATGTTAGTGCCGAGGAACGTACGGCCCGATCCATATATATTATAATATGTTGGTGCCGAGGAATGTACGGCCCGATCCATATATAATATAATGTAATACATAGACATGCATGTAAAACTCAGAAAAGGATATTCTGAACTCTTCTGGTGACATAAGAAGCTAATATGAAAAGTCTCTGGGAATTATGGACATAAACATAAGAGGCCAACGATACCAATATCTCTACAGTTTCTAAGAATAGGGTCTTATATATATCGATTACTATCCAACGCATAGAAAATTTGAGAGGGAAGTTCAATCATTTTAAGAGTTCTAACGTCAAGAAGTGAATAAGAATCATGAATCACACTCAAGACTTATGAATAGAATTACCCCAAAGTTCATATCGTTCATCACTTAAATCTAAGACATGCCAAAAGAAGGAAGGGACAGCTTTACATACCTGTTTAACGACTATTCGCAAACTCATTCGCTTTGTCGCTCTTTTAGCCTATTTAACATAAAAGTAACGTCATCGTCAGTAACTATACTTTCTAGTTCATAAATCCATAGCCTATCTCTTTACAGAACTTGTTCTTTAACTTATACATTCTCGTTTAGGACTTTCCATTAGTTAAGGGATTAACGAAAATCGGGCAGCATTTCCCCTATATATTCGCCTAACCCGAATTTCCAATTATTCTCCAGTCAACACAGAAATACCAACAACAGAGATATACATATGAAATTTTCACAATTCAGCCCATAACAATTCTAACAACCCAACAACTTCTCTAAATCCATTTCAACCCACAATTTCCTATAACATCAATTTTATGCATTTTCTTACTTCCGATTTCATCCAATACAATTTTAATAATTCCATTACAACACTATTAACATAATTACACCATAAAACAAGAAAATCTTGCCTTAATTTTCTCGGAGGAATTTCTACTCTTAATTGCTCCAATTTCGCAATTTCTTCTTCCTCGATTCAATATCCAATGTTGCTATCACCTCCTTGAACTTGTAAATCACCTTGGAATTAAATCAAAGCAATTTTTTTTTTAAACAGCCATGGCTGGCCGTGAACAGTAGCAGCCATGGCTGCTACCTTTTTGTTTTCTAAGTCTTTTTCTTTTTAATTTGCAAAGTGAAAATGAATTCATCAAGTTGATCTTTAACTATATGTATGGTTCCACTTGGTTAGACACGTCCCCCCCCCCCCCCCCCCCCCCTTTTAATGACTCACCAATTATTTCGATTTGTCATTTTTCTTTTTCTTTCTTTTTTTTAATTTTCGGGTGGGGCCCACTAGTGCCTTGATTAAATTAATTACTCACTAACCCCTACTTAATAATTTAATCATAATTAAATAATTCCTAATCTCCAATAATATTTTTACACCAAATAAAATTTATAAACAATTTATGTTTTAATTAAAATTGAAAATTAAAGATTTCTATTTCGTGTCCGAAAATAATTCCGCCTTTAACTTGAATCGATTTGTTTGCGGATAATTCGACGTATAAATATACGGGGTATAGCACAAAAATTAGCTTATGCCAAAAACTTTGATTTATTTGGGAAAATAAGTAGGGTTTTGTAAGAACTAATAACAAGAACTCAAGGCTTTAAACATTGTTTAATAAATTCACTTAAGAATAAGAGAAATTTACTTGGCATAATTAATCGTTCTGCATATAAACTCTTTTGTATTTGGGAAAATCATAAAGAGATATTCTTCGTAATTATTGGGAAATATTAGGAACTCCATTAGAGATTAAGTGCACTAATATAACGATCCATTAGAAGTATATCATATTAGAACTGTCACGACCCAACCCAAGGGCCATGACGGGTACCCGGAGCTAGCCTACCGAGCACCACCTAGCATGCTTCTTCCAATCTTATCTCGGTAGACCACATATCTAACTCACTATAATCATAGTCTGTAAAGACATGAATTCTCAAATAAAACTCATTTACACAATAATCATCAACTCCGCCCCACATATATATATATATATATATATATATATATATATATATATATATATATATATATGTGTGTGTGTGTGTGTGTGTGTGTATATATATATGTGTGTGTATATATATATATATATATATGTGTGTGTGTATATAAATATATATATATATATATATATATATATATACAAGGCCACAAGGCTACAAAAAATGATACACAAATGAACACTGGTGAGGTTATGAGATTTCTAACTATGTACACATGTCTACGAGCCTCTATATAGAGAACTGGAAATCATAAAGACGGTATAGGACCCCGCCATGCCCCCAATATATACATAAAAAGAGAATCCCATTAGACTGCGGCTCCGAAGTAAGTGGAGCGCCCCTGAATCTCCGTTGATGAAGCTCTTAGGGATCAGATCCATCTCCCTGTCTACCTGCGGGCATGAACGCAGTGTCCACAAGAAAGGACGTCAATATGAATAATGTACTGAGCATGTAAGGCATGAATAACAACATAATCAATACATAAGGAAACATGAGATAAAGAGATAACATGTATAACTGACTGCCTCTTCAGGCGGATTCCAAGCATGCTAACTTTTACATTTAAACAACATTATAAATATATATATAAGTAAGCTGCCAGACCATATAGGTATGGTTATTATCATCATTAGCCCGCGTCCGGGTCTCCCTCGTCTGGGGTAATCATCTCACGCCGCCTACTAGTGGTGCTGCCCGGCCATATAGGCACAGTAATATCATACACCATCATCCATAAGCCGCCCACCGTAGTGGTGTTGCCTAGCCATGTAGGCACGGTAATATCGTATATATATATATATAACATGCATCAGAGCCCAATTAAAATCTACAACTCGATCGGAGTGACATAAGGTCGGTAACCTCCGATTTATGTTATGGAACAATCATCATCGCTATATCTCACCTTGAAGGAACAATTATCATAAGGTGAGATCATCAATAACGAATAAAATTGGTAATCATGTGACAAGCTCAGTAATATCATGAAAACATTGAGAACTTTAAGCTTTGGCCTTTCTAGAATGAAAATCATCATCACGATCTTGTCTCACTTTAAAGGAACAATAAAATAAAATGAGGCCAACTATTATGAATGCAATAAAAAATTATATGGTAAGCTCCATCATATCATGAGAATATCTGGAACTTTAGGCTTTGGTACCTCAAAACATAGAGTCATCATAAGAGTCGTGAGAATTAAGGACCTCTAGCATTTCTAGCAGTAAGGGTAACATAGATAGGATATATAGGATCATAACATAGGGATCATGCCTTTTGAAAGAAAGGGTTGGCATTACATACCTTTACATATTCTTAATGACTAACCGTTTTCCTCCCAAGCTCGCAAACTCTACATTCAAGGGGATTCGTAACAACGTTAGTCTTAAAAACATGTTTAAGTTCAAGCTAGAGCAACTACAAAGCTAACGAAATTCGGGCAGCATTTTCCCCATTTCACCAACTTGCACCATATTATAAACATCTCCCAAACAACAATAGCAACATCCATAATATCATAATCAAGGAATTATATTTAGTTTACTCCCCAAATCTAACCAAATCCCTTTTTGAGTTCACGTCATAGTCATCTTCTTCATTACAACACTCATGGCTTCTCCACTTTAATTCTATTCCTTTCTAAGGGGTCACTAAACCTTTACATCAATCCAACCATATAAATAAGATGAAGGACATACCTTATAATCAAGGAATTTCACCTCACTCAACTCCCTCCATGATTAAGTTCACCACAACTTTGAAAGGGATCAAGAACAATCACCTTCTATGGATTACCTTGAGGTTTTGATGTTGATTCTCTCTTTGGATGATATGGAAAGGTGTGGAGTGTTTGATAACCTTAAAGAGATCTTAGGAAGCCTCTGTAAATTTAGGGAAATAATTCTGGAAAGATGGAAATGATGTTGGGGTCGTTTGGGATTTAAAAAGGTGGCAAAAATCACCCGCCGATCCACTTGGCGAAGAGTATGAGACCTAGCACACTAAGTGTGTGGCCGCACACTTTCTTCACCACTTGTGGGTGGTGTTTTCCAGTGAATACACATAAAATTGGGAGTTGGAATCCAGTGTATGGCTCAGCACACTCAATGTACGACCGCACACTGCCTAGTTTCTCCATGTTTCGCGTAATTGCGTTCTTTTCGATTCGTTTGACCTCCAATCCTTATGGAACCTTATTGGCTGTTATATAGAAATTAATTAACCATCTAAGGGGATATATATCTATCCCTCAAAGTGATTCCAAGTAATGTATAACTCACATGATACGAAAGCCTTCCAAATATGACTCATTCTCGACTTTCTTCGACGAACTTACTTCCATTGCCCCATATGGCTTTGGAACCTTAAGGTCAATACTTAAAATTATGAAATACCCTTATTGACCTTAAAAAGGCTTCATGTACACTTTAGGATTACATTGGTTCAGTCATAAGGCAAATGTCACGAAATTCCCGAGGTGTGACATTTCTCCCCCCTTAAGAACATTTGTCCTCGAATGTTAAACTCTTAAGGATTCTACAGAAATTTCACCAGAGTTTCTCCTGTAACTATGTCACTACCATCCTATCATAACAGCCCAGAATATACAATGCCTCACAGGGCTACAACAACAATATCAATATTGGCCTCACACAATCAAGAAATCATTGAAAGAAACATTACATACCTGGGGATAATCGTGTCTTTGCCTGAAGCTCTTATGGGGGTGGAATTAAATGTGGATACCTGGAATTCATATCTTCCTCAGCTTCCCAAGTCATTTCCTTTTTTTTATTGTTTCTCCATAACACTTTAACTGAGGCTACGTCTTTGGTTCTGAGTCTCCGAAGTTGCCTATCTAAAATGGCAACGGGTAGTTCTTCATAGGACAATTTCTCAGTAATTTGGACATCATCTACAGGCACAATTCTGGAAGAATCTCCAACGCACTTACGAAGCATTGACACATGAAAAACTAGGCGGACTGACTCTAAGTCTTAAGGCAGATCTAACTCATAAGCCACTTGGCCTACCTTACGGACAATCTTGTAAGGCCCAATATACCGGGGTGTAAGCTTGCCTTCTTGCAAAATCTCATTACACCTTTCATTGGCGACACTTTCAAGAATACCCAATCGTTAACTTGGAATTCCAAGTCTCGTCGACGATTGTCTGCGTAGGATTTCTGACGACTTTGAGCTGTTAATAATCTATCTTGGATAAGCTTTATCTTCTCTACCACTTACTGGATCAAGTCTGGGCCCACTAACTTTTTCTCTCCTACTTCGAACCATGCAATTACCAAACTTCCTCCCACATAGAGCTTCATATGGGGCCATTTGAATGCTGGAGTGATAACTATTATTATATGCAAATTCAATGAGTGGCAAATGGTCATCCTAGCTATTTCTGAAGTCTAATACACATGCCTATTTCATATATTCGAGGGTGTGAATAGTGCACTCATCTTGCCCATTAGTCTATGCATGAAATGCCATGCTAAGTCTTACCTGAGTTCCCAAACCTTCCTGAAAAGACGTCAAGAAATTAGTGATAAATTGTGCTCCTCTATCAGTGATAATGGATACAGGAACACCATGGAGTCATATTATTTCTTTGACGTACAACTTCGCATAATCTTCAGCTGAGTACATAGTTCTCACTGGGAGAAAATGAGCTGACTTCGTAAGTCTATCGACAACAACCCATATAGAGTCATACTTACGCTCGGAACGAGGCAAGCCTGTAATGAAATCCATATTAATCACTTCCCATTTCCAAGTAGGAATATCTATAGCTTGCAACAATCACCGGGCTTGTGATGCTCAATTTTCACCTGTTAATAGTTAGGACATTGAAACACAAACTTGGCTATATCTTTCTTTATTCCATCCCACCAATATACAGATTTGAGATCATGATACATTTTTGTCTCTCCTGGATGAACAGAATAACGGGAATGATGACCTTCCTCCAGAATTAGTCGACGTAACCCTGCAACATTAGGAACACATAATCTGCCTTGATACATGAGAATTCCATTTGCAGAAATCCCAAAAGGTAACTTCTTACTCTGAGGGAATGTATCTCTGAAATGAATTAACTTAGGGTCCTCACATTGGCGCTTCTTTACCTCCACTGCTAAGGATGAAGTAGCTAAATTCAGGATGGTAACTTCTGCATTGCCTGAGTCCATCAAGCGAACTCCTAGGCTGGCCAGCTATTGAAGCTCACGAGCTAATTCCCTCTTCTTCGGCTGAACACCACATAGACTACCCATGGATTTGCGGCTAAGACCATCAGCTACTACATTCGCCTTTCCAGGATGATATAAGATACTTACATCGAAATCTTTTAACAGCTCCAACCACCGCCTCTGTCCTAGATTCAATTCCTTCTGTTTGAAGATATATTGGAGGCTCTTATGATCTGTATAAATATTGACATGAACACCATATAAATAGTGTCGCCACATCTTCAATGCATGAATAACCGCAGCTAACTCTATATCATGGGTCAGGTAATTTTTCTCATGTTTTCGTAGCTTCCTTGAAGTACAAGCAATAACCTTACCGTGCTGCGTCAATACACAATCCAACCTAATGCCGGAAGTATCACATAGCCATTTGATCCTTCTTGAAGTGTCAGGACCGAGGCTGAAGTCAATCTATCTTTCAGCTCCTCAAAACAATGGTCACAAGCATCCGTCCATAGAAATTTAACTGAGTTTTAGGTCAGTTTCATCAACGGTGCAGAAATAGAAGAGAAGCCTTCTACAAATCTTTTGTAGTAATCGGCCAATCCCAGAAAACAACAAACTTCTGTGGGTGTTGTTGGCCTTGGCAAAGTCTTCACAGCTTTAATCTTCTAGGTATCTACTCGAATACCATCATCTGAAATAATATGCCCCAGAAAAGTTACAGAATTCAGCCAAAACTCACATTTTGAAAACTTGGCATATAGTTCCCAAGTCCGAAGAATTCCAAGAACATTAGTAGATGATCTACCTCCGATCGGGAATATAATAGGATATAATCAATAAACACAATCACAAATAGGTCTAAGAAAGGCCTGATCACATTATTCATCAAATTCATTAATACTGCTGGGGCGTTAGTTAATCCAAACGACATTACCCGAAACTCATAATAACCATATCTAGTTCTAAAAGCTGTCTTCGGGATATCCCCTCACTTGGTGGTACCCCGATCTTAGATCTATCTTTGAGAAACACTTGGCACCCTGCAGTTGATCGAATAAATCATTAATTCTTGGAAGTGGATATTTATTCTTGATAGTCACCTTATTCAACTGTCTGTAATCAATGTACATCCGCAAGGACCTATCTTTCTTTCTTACAAACAACATAGATTCTCCCCACAGTGATGAGCTAGGCCTAATAAATCCCTTCTCGAGCAAATCCTTCAGTTTCGCCTTTAGCTTTTTTGATTCTGTAGGAGCCATTCTGTAAGGAGGAATAGATATGGGCTTGGTGTCCGGTAACATATAAATAGCAAAATTAATCTCCCGTTCTGGTGGAAGACGTGGAAGCTCATCCGGAAATACATCGAGAAACTCATTTACTACTAGAACAGATTGAATAGTCGACGACTTTTCTTCTATATCATGAACCTGAACTAAATGGTTCATACAGCCTTTGGAATTCATCTTTGTTGCCTTAAGATAGGAAATAAACCTACCTCTCGGAGACGCTGTATTACCTTTCCATTCTAGAACCGGCTCTCCTGGAAGCCATCAACGAACCATTTTTGTTCTGCAATCGACATTAGCATAACAGGAAGCCAACCAATCTATGCCCATAATGACGTTAAAACCTACCATCTTCAGCTCAATCAAATCAGTCATAGTATCTCAATCGCAAACTACAACCACATAGTTTCTATATACTTGTCTAGCTATTACTGGTTACCAACAGGCGTGGTCACCTCAAAAGGTTTGATTGGCTTGGGTTTCATCCCAATACGGTCAGTAACATATGGAGTGATATATGACAAAGTATAACCCAGATCAATCAAAGCATATACAATATGAGAGGATACTGATAATATACATGTGACAAAATTAGGGGAGGACTCAAGATCCTGTCGTCCAGCCAATGCATCGATACGGTTCTGAGGGCCGCTTGAACTGGATGCTTCTCCTCTGCCTCTACCGCGACCTGATAGTGCTTGCGAACCTTGCCCCACAGGGCACACAGATGATGAAGAACCAGCTGTCGATCCAGTGGGATGAACCCCACTCATACCACCTCGAATTGGACAGTCTCGTGCCACAAGGCCTGGCTGAACACAAGCATAACAAGCATCTGTACCCAGACGACACTGTCCCGAATGTAGTCTACCACACTTAGTACATCGTGGTACAGGTGGTCTTATTTGGCTGGCATCGCCTCTATACTGGGACCCCATAACCCTGAAGCTCTGACCCGGTCCAGAATAAATAGGGTGATCAAATCTCATACCCTCAAATCAAGGAGGTGCAATGGCCACTGATTGGCCTAAATACCTGGAATACCGCTGCTTTTGACCCCCTCTAAACTCACTAGCAACACCGGTAGATCTGGCCCTCTTACTATACCCTATATCAAAATCACGCTCACCCCTTTGCGGCTGCTGCTGTTCCTCCAAATTCTGGGTATGGGCTTGAATACGAGAGATATCCATCCCTTCCTGGAGTGAGGACGTCAACTACTCCTTAATCAAATATGGCCCAACCCACTCAAAAATCAATGTACACTGTCTCCCATATCGGCTACCATGGATAGGACATACCTAGTAAAAGAATAAACCGAAGGCTATACTCTCGAGCGCTCATACTTCCCTGTCTGATATTCAAGAACTTGTCAGCTCGAGCCCGTCGAACCTCTACTGGAAAATAATGACAGAGGGAGGCATCTACGAACTTTTGTCATACCGGGGGAGGTGGATTTGCCCCTCTCAAAGACATCCAAGTGTTGTACCAATGGATGGCACATCCCGCTATCTATAGGAAGCCAATTCTACTGATTCAGTATCAAAAGCATGTATTATCCGCAACGTTCTCAGCATTTCATCTATAAAGCCTTGCGGGTCTTCATTTGGCTTTGACCCATAGAATTCTGGAGGGTTCAAGCTAATAAAATCACTGGCTCTTGCACTGACCGCTCTATCACCCTGGCCCGTACCCTGCCGCTGGGCCTGAGCGGTGACTAACTGGGTCAGCAATTGTATAGCCTCTCTCATCTCCTAACCGAAGGCATCTGGTGGAGGAACCGGGGGTATTAGAGCTGGAGCTGAGGCCCTTTCATGCTCCACTGAAATGGGTGGAGTAGGAGCGGTCCGAGATGGAACCTCATTATGGGACTCGCCCTCTTCTATCTCTATCGGTGGTTCCCGTTCAGTCCTCCTTCAGGCCACCGTCTTGCCCTTCTGGGCTGCTGTAGCTTTTCTCTTCACAGGCATTGCTGAAATCATAATACACGATTAGGAAAAAGAGAATCCTGATAACATAACTCTATCGCGCGAGCTATGATAAGAAAGAAATGCCAATCATTCCTAAATGCCCTGCAGCCTCCTGTTTATAAGTGTGGCGCGCTATACACCCATAAACAAGACTCTACTGCATACGGCTCGTAGACACACCCTAGGAAGAACTGCTCTGATACCACTTTTGTCACGACCCAATCCAAGGGCCATGACGGGTACCTAGAGCTAGCCAACTGAGAACCACGTAGCATGCTTCTTCCAATCTTGTATCGATGGACCACATATCTAACTCGCTATAATCATAGTCTATACAGACATGAATTCTCAAATAAAACTCATTTACACAATAATCATCAACTCCGCGCCATATATACATATATGCAAGGCCACAAGGCTATAAAAAATGATACACAAATGACCACTGGTAAGGTCATGAGATTTCTAACTATCTGCGCATGTCTACGAGCCTCTATATAGAGTACTGGAAATCATAAGGATGAGACAGGCCCCCGCCATGCCCCAAATATATACACAAAAGGAGAATACCAATAGACTGCGGCTTTGAAGTAAGTGGAGTGCTCCAAAATCTCCGCTGATGAAGCTCCTAGGGATCATATCGGTCTCCCTGTCTACCTGCGGGCATAAACGCTGCGTCCACAAGAAAGGACGCAGTACAAATAATTTACTGAGTATGTAAGGCATGAATAACAACATAATCAAGGCATAAGGAAACATGAGATAAAGAGATAACCTGTATATCTGACTGCCTCTTAAGGCGGATACCATGCATGCTAACTTTTACTTTTAAACAACATTATAAATATATATAAGTTAGCTTCCTGACTATATAGGTACGGTATTATCATCATTAGCCCGCATTCGGGGTAATCATCTCATGCCGCCCACTAGTGGTGCTACCCGTCCATATAGGCACAGTAATATCATACATCATCATCCATAAGCCACCCACCGTAGTGGTGCTGCCCGGCCATGTAGGCATGGTAATATCGTACATATATATATAAAGCATGCATAAGAGCGCAATTAAAAGCTGCAACTCTATCGGAGTGACATAAGGCCGGTAACCTCCGATTTATGTTATGGAACAATCATCGTCGCTATATCTCACCTTAAAGGAACAATTATCATAAGGTGAGATCATCAATAATGAATAAAATTGGTAGTCATGTGACAAGATAAATAATATCTTGAAAACATTGAGAACTTTAATTTTTGGCCTTTCTAGAATGAAAATCATCATCATAATCATCATCGCTATCTTGTCTCACTTTAAAGGAACAATAACATAAAATGAGGCCAACTATTATGAATATAATAAAAGATTATATGGTAAGCTCCATCATATCATGAGAATATCTAGAAATTTAGGCTTTGGTACCACTAAACATGGATTCATCATAAGAGTCTTGAGGATTAAGGACCTCTGGCATTTCTAGGAGTAAGCGTAACATGGATAGCATATATGGGATCATAACATAGGGATCATGCCTTTTGAAAGAAAGGGTTGGCCTTACATACCTTCACGTCTTCTTAACGACTAAATGTTTTCCTCCCAAGCTCGCAAACTCTACATTCAAGAGGATTCGTAACAACGTTAGTCGAAAAAACATGTCTAAGTTAAAGCTAGAGCAAATAAAACGCTAACAGAACTCGGGCAACATTTCCCCTATTTCACCAACTTCTATCATATTATAAAACAACTCCCAAAAAATAATTAAAACATCCATAATATCATAATCAAGGAATTATATTAAGTTTACTCCCCAAATCTGACCAAATCTCTTTTTGAGTTCACCTCATTGTCATCTTCTTCATTAAAACACTCATGATTTCTTCACTTTAATTCTTTTCCTTTGTAAGGGGTCACTAGACCTTTACATCAATCCAACCATATACATAAGATGAAGGAAATACCTTATAATAAAGGAACTTCAACTCACTCAACTCCCTCCAAGATTAAGTTCACCACAACTTTGAAAGGAATCAAGAACAATCACCTTCCTTGGATTACCTTGAGGTTTTGATGTTGATTCTCTCTTTGGATGATATGGAAAGGTGTGGAGTGTTTGAGAACCACAAAGAGCTCTACGAATCCTCTAGACATGTAGGGAAATAAGTGTGTAAACTTGGAAATGAAGTTGGGGTCGTTTGGGACTTAAAAAGGTGGCAAAATCACCCCCCCCCCTCCAATCCCGATCCACTTGGTAAAGAGTATGCGACCTAGCACACTAAGTGTGCGGCTGCACACTCTCTTCACCACTTGGGGGCAGTGTTGGCCAGTGAATACAACCAAAATGGAGAGTTGGCATAAAGTGTGCAGCTCAACACACTCAATGTGCGACCGCACACTGCCCCAGTTTCTCCGTTTTCACATAATTGCGTTCTTTTCGATTCGTTTGACCTCTAATCCTTATGGAACCTTCTTAGCACTTACATAGAACTTAATTAACCATATAAGGGGGTATATATCTCTCCCTAAAAGTGATTCCAAGAAATGTATAACTCACATGATATGAAAGCCTTCCAAACACGACTCAATCTCATCTTTCTCCGGCGAACTTACTTCCATTGCCTCATATCGCTTTGGAACCTTAAGGTCTATACTTAAAATTATCAAATACCTTTCTTAACCTTACAAAGGCTTCACGTACACTAAGGCTTACATTGGTTCACTCATAAGGAAAATGTCACAAAATTCCCAAGGTGTGACAGGAACCCTAAGCATTGCATTCATCTGGCAGGGAAACAGCCTTGGTTTCTTTTACCATACATTCCAATCCAAAGCCATTAGTTAAAATTAGTCATAAACAACCAACTTTCTACAAATTCGTCGGAGTAAGACATTAGAACTAAATAAAGTATTCAGCGATTTTAGTAACCGTTTCACACCATATTCCCTATGGGATTCGACTCTAACCTTGTTGGGTTACTATATTTGACATCGTCTGCTTTACGTTAATAAAAGCTGTAATTTGAGTGTATCAATAATGTCCCTTTTCATCCTAGCCCACCAATAATGCTGTTTCAAGTCACGATATATATTTGTAGCATCAAGATGGATGGAATATCTGGAACTGTGAGATTTCTCTAAAATCAACTTAATCAAACCACCCACAAGGAGAACACAAATGCGTCCCTTAATCCTCAAAACACCATCATCATAAATTGCTTCCTTGATCTCTTCACTCAACACCTTATCTTGAATCTAACACAATTTCACATCTTCAAACTGTTGTGCCTTAATCTACTACAAAAGCGATGACCTTGCCTCAACACAAGCTAGAAGCTTGCCAGGTTTCAAAATTGTCACGCCCCAAATCTGGAGTGGCGTGACTGGCACTCGGTGCCAAACAAGGCCCAAGCGAACCACTTAAAATCTGAAACTCTGATAAGGCCTTCCTGCACACAGACAATACTACCATGCCGGCGAGGCTGTATTTTGGATATATTTATATAAATGCTGACTATCTCGTCTGAACTGGGCACAAACACACCCAAAATATATATACACAACTGAGCGAGACGGTGAGACTGCTATGTATGTTGTACAACAAAAATGAGAGCCGACAAGGCTACATAACATCCCAACTACATACAACTATCTACAGACGTCTAGGGAAAACGAGCTGTAGAAAGGACAGGACAAGGCCCGTCATACCCTATATATATGTCAAAATAGCATACTAAAAGGGACTGCAGCTCCGATCCAAGTGGAGCGCCCTGACTGCAGCAGGGTGGAAGACGTACTGAACTAGATGGTCCGTCTGGCTACCTGAACCTGCGGGCATGAACGCAGCGCCCCTAAGTAAAAGGGAAGTTAGTGCGAAAAAATGTACTGAGTATGTAAGGCAATGGAATAACTGAAACTGAACTGAAAATAATACAATCTAGAGGCCAAAGAATGCCCTGAAAATCTCACATGACCTATCTCATATGAAATGCAATATAATGCTATTATATATCTCACTGACCAAGTCGCCAGGCAACTGAACATTCTCATTGACCTGTCGGCTAGACAATCTGTCTCATTAACCCGTCGGCCAGGCATTCTGTCTCACTGACCTGTAGGCTAGGCATTCTGTCTCACTGACCTGTAGGACAGGCATTCTGTCTCACTGACCCGTAGGCCAGACATATCTATCTCACTGACACGTAGGCCAGGCATATCTGTCTTACTGACCCGTAGGCCAGGCATATCTGTCTTACTGACCCGTAGGCCGGGCATATCTCTCTCACTGACCAATTGGTCAGGCTAAAGAAAATGTATATATGCATATCATGCATGAGCTACAAAAGAATACCAACTCTACAAAATTTCTCTTCTGTCTCTCTATGAACTCAAAGACATAGGGAGGAAATATGGCCCCTCAGAAAGAATATAACACTCAGAAACTAGGCAACAATATGACTAGCTATACTTTGAAAAATCTTTAGTCATAAGGTTCGTTACACTCTTAGCACACATGGAATCATGCCAAGAAAAGAAGGAACAACCTTAACATACCTGAAGCTTACTTCTCGACCCTCCTACCTACTTCCGATCTTGCAATCTGCATAAGATCATTCGTAGTCTCGTAATCTACATATAAACCATTAATACTATTGTTAGGCTCATTGTCATATGCTTATCTTACGCTTTCAAATTAAACCCCTTTTAGAGTCTGCCGAAATTCGGCCATCATCTCTTCTATTTATATCCTTAGCCCGAAATCATAGTACCAACAATCAACAACAAAAACATAACACTAATCTTAAAAACATCATTATCAACACTAGAATAATCCATAAAACATCTCACACGATGTTTACCCAATTTCTCGACCAATCAATCCAATTTACGAAGCTTTATCAACTAAATCTCCATAATACAATTCATAATATCGATCGTAAAGAATATTCTTACCTCAATCAAGATTGGAAGAGCTTGAAAACTTATTTATCTTTGGCGGCCTCGTTTGATTAGTCGAGATTCTTTGTTTAGAACAAGAATTACAAGACCTTATACGCTTCCCGAGCCTAAATCCTGAGGTTTCACTTGATTTGGGCTAAAATTCTACGGAGGAAGTTAGGAGAATGTTATAGGGGTTTAGGGAAGGTTTTAGGGGTGTTTGGATGAAAAAATACGGGGTAAAACCCCTTTTATAATGTTCCAGGGTTGGTTGGCACGGACTTAGAATTTTCGAGTACTGTAGTTGTGCGTGTCACGCACTATAGCTGCACGTTTCTGCTCTGCTAGCCTGACTTGTAACGTCCGTAATTCTCTACTCTGATGTCATATCGACGAGCAATTTGTTACGTTGGAAACTACACTTCATGAATTTCTATTTAGGCTTTTTCTTTACTTTAAAACTCCTCATATACTAAAAGATATTCTTTCCCCAAGTTGGCTCATTCTTGTCGTTTAAAGTAGCGCTCATCTTCTTCCAAAGTCATACTAACTCAACTTCTTCCACTCATTTCCTTATAGGACCTTCCGGAAATCCTCATATGCATCCTTTATTCATAAAATGTACTTAATAATGCTTCGTCTCTTATACTTCAAAGTTGTTTTATTTAGCCATAGTTCAACATACTTAGCCATAGTTCAACATACTTATGCTCAAATTTGATAAGTGTTTCTCCACATGTACGGGGTGTAACATCCTTCCCTCCTTAAAAAAATTCATCCTTGAATTTTGTAGCTTGCGATCTTATGATGTTATCCTTGATTTATAAAAATGGTTGTCCTTTAGGCCCTGATCTTCATACTCTTATAATATGAGCTCATCAGTCTTCTTTCATGTTCCCTTAACTCTCTGTCGAACTCATCCATTAGTTTCATATCCTAATGTCCTCATGTATGTAATTGGTGGGCAACTGATATCCAGTTATCGTCTTGTTCTCATTAAGGTGGTCTTGGCTCATGATCGCTACGGCTCTCTGCCAACCTTGCGAGTATTCTTACTTGTTGTTTCCTTTTTAGTTTCTCTTTATTCCTGTACTAGTAGATAAACTCACTTGTTCCGTTATGTCACCTTTCCTTGCTTGCTTCTGTGGTGTTGTTTTAGATTTTCCCTTTTTGTACTAGTCGACCTTATATACATACCATATCATCTCCTTTTAATTCCTTGGTCGGACCCCTTAATTCCATATAATATCATCATATTCATATTTGAACTTTTCCTTCAATTTCCTCTTCTCAATTTTAACATAATTACAAAATAAACTCATGAACATGGAAATAAGATAAAATCCTACTATAGTTGCGACTACAAAATCATATAGTGCCGCGTTGTGGCTTAGGCATGACATGTTGAATGCTCTCAACGAAAACCCTAAAAAATAAACCCTAAACCCTAGTGCTTGACGTCGGCATGGCTATGGCCACCCCTATATGGGGGTGACCAGCATCTGCCTCAAGAAGAACCACCATCAAAACATCTATATGCCCAAATATTAAACCCTTTGATTGAAACAGCTACCATAAAACTTAAGCCAACCCTATTCAAGAGAAACCTCTGACGTATATGCATGGTGAGCCCATGGTGTTGTGGGATGAAGCAGAAGTGAATGCAATGATAATACAAGAGAAGCTTCAATACGCAGTGATAGGTAAGTTCTCATATGGATGGCTTGAACTTGGAGAACTATGTAAAATAATACCTCTTCAATGCGAGATAAAATCTGAGTGCCCCATTGGATAGTTGTGTGAACGACATCTTCTCCTTAGATTATCATCCATGGAAGACTATATTCATGTGATATCCAAACCTGTGTACTACTTGAAGGTTAAGGATGGTTTCTACTAGATGAGAGTGCAAAAATGGGAACCTTGGTTCCATTCTGAATATGAAACCTCGACTGTCCTTGCATGGATATCTTTTCCTTCATTAGCTCCTAACTTTTTTATGAAGGAGTCTCTTTTTCCAATGGCTAAAGAAGTAAGGAAACCTTTACACATTGATATAGAAACAATGAGCAAGTTTAGACCTAGTTGTGCAAAGGTGAAGGTAAAGGTTGATTTGTTAAAAGACTTCTCTAAAAGAATTAATGTTGGTATGAAAAGGTCGGGCACTGGAGGGATCATTGCAAACTGGATTGATATTAAATATGATTACATGACAAAGTATAGCAAAATCATGCAGACTATAAGGGCACAATTAGAATGAATGCTTTGTACTTCATCCAGATTTAAAACCAGCAAAGGAGAGTAAGGAAGAAAAGCATGCAGAGACAAGTTTTACTGATGCAAATATGAAACAACAAGGGTATGTGACAAAGGATGCTACATGCACAAATCTTGTGTTGGATAAAGGGAAGAAAATAATGAATAATGAAATGCCAACAAAAGATACTTGGAATCATGGCAGGAGGAAGAATGAAAGGGCACAGAAGAGGAATCAAGAGAATATGAACAAGAAGGTGGAACATGAAGGAGTGATCAATGGTTGGGGGATAGTAAAGGATAAGAGAATCTTCAATAATTCTCAAGCCAATGATGATGGTAAGGATGTGAAAATTAATAGTTCTTTTGCAGTCCTTGATGAACAAAATGAGAAGGATATCAACTTGGAGGAAATCAAGAAACAAGACAAAGAAAACTCTGAAGCAGAAAAAGAATCAACAAAACCTTGGGTAGAAAAATCTTTTGGTAAGCAAGCAAAAAGTAGTGTTCATGCTAAAGATCAATTGGAGCTGTCAGATAGTATGCAGCAAAATCAGAAAGAGGTTCTAATAGTTGATGAAGAAGGAAGCAATGGCTCAAAGATCAATGAGGGAGGAGATAATACTGATCAACTAAAAGATCAGGTCATCAATAATACTGCAATCCAGATTAACACAGAATTAGTAGAGATAGATGGAAAGCCTGCAGAATCAGTAGAGGGGCAAGAGGCAAATGGGCAAATTATTAGCACAAGCCAGGAAGCAGTGGTGGAAAAGGGTGAACATGATAAGTGGAAAGAGGACGGGACAGAAGAAAAGGGAACTGAGGAGCAATCCTTGGATATCAGCCCTATTAATCATCCAAAGGAGCCTGGTGGATCAGTCACAAAGACTCCAACAAGTAATCCCCCTCAGGATATTAAAGATCAGGAGCTTAAGGAATATTTGCTTAATGTTCAAATTGAACAGGTGTCAAGAGAAGCAGATCTCTCTCCTAGACAGACAAGGTAAATGAGAAACTTAAAAGTAAAAGGAGGAAAGAAGGAAGTTGTTCCCCCTGTCAAACTATTATCAAAGAGGCAGGTAGCCTCCAAACAATCTTAATCATGATGAATAAGCTCTTATTATGGAATATCAGATCAGTTAATACTCAGCAATCCTTTGAGAGATTAACTAATCTGAATAGAAGAAACAAATACAGTATTATTGGTATGATGGAACCTTTTGAAGATGCTGAACAAGTAGAAAGATTTAGAAGAACATTAGGTATGGAAACAACTTTTGTCAATATTTTAGGCAAAATCTGGTTATTTCTCTCAGAGGATGTACAGGGTTCAGCGGAGATAGACAATGAACATCAGATTACTTTGAAGCTATTTCACCAAAGTTTAAACTGCCATATAGTCTTAATAGTGGTATATGCCTCTTGTGATGCTGGAGAAAGAAGAATGCTATGGGATTTCATTAGCCAGGTTTCTAATATTTTTGATTTACCTTGGCTAGTGGGAGGTGACTTCAATGTCATATCTACAGAAGAGGAAAAATTGGGAGGTCTGCCAGTCTTGTATAATGAAGTAGCAGATTTCAATCACTGTCTTAGCAGTTATGGTTTACAGGATCTTGGATATGTAGGTAGCACATATACATGGTGGAATGGAAGAGCTGAAGAAGCATGCATTTTTAAAAGGTTGGACAGGATGGTTTGTAATGATAATTTCTAGATGTAATGCCCACCATGAAGGTAACTCACCTGATAAAAAAGGGATCTGATCATTCTCCTTTGGAACTAGAGTGTTCCATAACTACTGAGGCGATCATAAATCCTTTTATGTTCTTGAATTTTTAGGTCCAACATAAGAGTTTCCAGGAGATTATCAAGTAACACTGGTGTATAGATTTTGAAGGAAATCCATTTACCAAGTTTCATCACAAGCTCAAAAAGGTGAAGAATGCATTGAGAAATTGGAGCAAGAACACATATGGAAATATTTTTCAGCAAATTGCATCACTGGAAGAGGTAATCAAAGTCCATGAGGAGCAGTTTGAAACATCTCCAATAATACAGAATAGAGAGAGACTACATAGTGTGCAGGCAGACCTTAGTATATTCTTACAATTGGAATAACAGTTTTGAAGAAAGAAATCAAGACTAACATGGTTTCAAGATAGAGATAGAAACTCAAAGTTCTTCCATGCTTATGTAAAAGGGAGGAGAAAGAACCTTAGAGTGGATAATATCCAAGATGCTGATGGAAATTGGCTAACCAATCAAGAGGAAATCTCACACGAAGCAGTCAGATGTTATCAGAAGCAATTTGAAGAAGATAGAAGTCCTTCTAAGTTTGGTTTACTAAATCATATCCCTACCCTAGTCACAGAAGATCAGAATCATACCATGGAGATTCTACCAAATGAAGACGAAGTCAAAGAAGTTGTATTTGCCTTGAATGGAGAAAGTGCTTGTGGTGCTGATGGATTCACAGGATTGTTCTTTCAATCATGTTAGGAGATAGTCAAACTAGATATGGTGGATATGGTGAAGGCATTTCTTGTGGGGCAAGAACTACCAAGATTCATCACTTATACAAATTTGATTCTTATCCCTAAGAAAGAGCAGGTGCAAAGTTTCTCAGATCTGAGACCAATCAGTCTCAACAATTTTACAAACAAGATCATCTCAAGGGTACTGCATGAAAGATTAGTAAAACTACTGCTGGGTTTGATTTCTGAGAATCAATCAACTTTTGTGAAGGGGAAGGAGTATCATGGAGAAAATACTACTCACACAGGAGATTGTCATAGATATAAACAAGAGAACCAAAACAACAAATGTGGTGGTTAAACTGGATATGACCAAGGAATATGATAGAGTCTCTTGGCTCTTCCTCACCAACGTGCTTAGGAAATTTGGTTTTAGTGAGGTGCTAATTGACATGGTGTTCAGGCTACTATCAAACAACCGGTATTCAGTTCTCTTGAATGGGAAAGTACATGGTTTTTTCAAGTCATCAAGGGGAGTTAAACAAGGTGATCCTCTATCCCCTACCCTTTTTATTTTAGCTGCTGAGGCCTTATCAAGGGGACTAAATGCATTGTATAAAAAGCCAAGGTTTGTTGAGTATGGTATGCCCAAATGGAGTCCAAGAATTAATCATTTATCATATGTTGATGACACAATTATCTTTGTCTCTGCTGATCATTATTCAGTAAAACTGATGATGAGAGTGTTAAATAGATATGAGAAAGTATTAGACCAGTTGGTAAATTTTAATAAGAGTGCCTTCTATGTTCATGAAAAGGTGCAGAGTAACTTGGTTTCAAGGCTGAAACAAATCATAGGAATTAGGCAAGGCCTCTTTCCATTCACTTATCTTGGATGCCCAATATTCTACAGTATGAACAAAATTTCACATTATGATACAGTTGTGAAAAAGATTGCCAAAAGGGTGAATGCATGGCAAGGGAGACTACTGTCATATGGAGGAAGAGAAACACTGATATCTCATATATTACAAAGCATGCATGTATACCTATTATCAGGAATGAACCCTCCAAAGGGTGTGATCAGAAAAATGCAAAGTATTTTCTCAAGGTTTTTCTGGTCAAACAGTGGTGACAAGAAAGGTGTACATTGGGTCAAATGGGAGACACTGTCATTGCCTAAAGATGAAGGTGGACTGTGGTTAAGATCATTATTTGAAGTGTCAAATGCCCTTTTTTGTAAACTATGGTGGAATCTTAGAACAAAGCCTTCATTGTGGAGTTCCTGCATGATAAACAAATACTGCAAAAAGCTTCATCCTGTGATTGCACAAGCTAAAGGGGCATCCCCTATTTGCAGAAAATTGGTCATAGTAAGGGAATTGGTGATGCATCAGATATGTTGGCAAGTGAAAAAAAAGGGATTCTAGCTTCTTGTTCGACAACTGGACAAATCTTGGTGCATTATATCATGTCCTACCTGATGATAGTATGGAGGAGGAAATAGAAGTTCAGAATTTTGCCAGTACAGAAGGATGGAATGCACAGGTTTTAATTCAATATATACCTGAAGAGTATGTGAAGCATGTGATAGAGGCTATTCCCCCTCCTGAGGTAACAGATGAACTAGACAAAAGCTGGTGGTTACTAGAAAAAATGGAAAGTTTTCAGTCAAAAGTGCTTGGGAGTATATGAGGCATGGAGAAGTGAAGATGGATATCTATAATCAGATGTGGAGGAAACATCTTCCATTTAAGTTCTCATTTAGACTTTGGAGAGCTTGGAGATATAAAATGCCAGTTGATAATGTAATATGCAGAAGGGGAATTCAATTGGCATCAAAATGCTGGTGTTGCACAGAACCAAACAAAAAACAATGTCACATCTTTTTCTAACCTATCCTACAACATCAAAACTGTGGAGGATGTTTGCTAATTTTGCAGGTATTCAACTGGTGGGACAACATATTCCATATATGATATCAAAGTGGCGGACAAAGAGTTACACACCCATCCTGAGGCCTATAATTCATGCAATCCCTGCAATCATAATCTGGAGTCTATGGAGGAGAAGAAACACCATTAAACATGGGGGTGCAATGGGATTCAGTATCCTAATCTATTAGATCAACAGATATCTTTGGCAATTACTGCAAACAGCTTATCCTAAACTGCAGACCTTCCCATCAAACGTACCTGCTATGATTCAGTACATAGAAGAGATCAGGCCTAGAATGAGGTAGCAGTTCATCTATTGGGATCCACCCCGTGATGGTATGATAAAATGCAATATAGACAGTGCTAGTAAAGGCATTCCTGGGAGGAGTTCATATGGCTACTGCTTGAGAAACTCACTTGGTGATCTGATATATGCATAAGGAAAGGAGATTCATGAGACAACTAACATGGAAGCTGAAGCTGTGGCAATCAAAGAGGCTATATATCATTGTGTGGCAAATACAGGAGATACTGGTTGAGACAGACTCCATGGTGATGAAGAATATCATACAAGGAACCTGAGAAATTCTTTGGCAGCTCATTGTACTAGTGGAAGACATCAAACATCTAATAACAATGTGTGAGGTTAAGTTTCAACATGTCAAGAGGGAGGGAAATATTATATTGCAAATCAAGCTATTCTGCTGGGATCAGTAGAATATAAGCAATACATAGATCTTCCTTCTCAAAGTAGAAGGCTGCTGAACCTAGACAAACAGCATTATCCAAATATCAGATCAAGAACTTTGAAGATAGGATGATCAGAGGTAATGCAACTACAGCTGGAGCATGGATAATTCTTATAATTCTATAGCATCAGCAACATCAGACAACATGGATGGAGATGTTGTACACAGGAAATACAACATCAGGAAAATATCAGTACAAGGTTTCAAAGACGCAGCAAGCTCAACAGTCCAATTTCCTTGCCTTTTTGGACCTTTCTTTTTTACTATTTTTGTTCTTCCTTTATTTTTGCCTATTTTGGCTTTTCTGGATCTTTGTACTTTTACCTTTGTTTGATGATTAATAAAAGAAATCAATAGGCATGTCCTATTGATATATTTGATAAAAAAAAAGGATAAAATCCTACTTAATCATAATTTCCTTTCACTACGAGTATGCTTCCCTCCTTAAGACCTTGGCTCTCTTATACCGGTGACTAATTGAGACTTAAACTAACCTCCGTTCTTCTTCGGCTCCTTATAGTCGTCCTTGCACCATTCTGTTGTCCATTACATCATGGCAATTTTTTATATGGTTCTATGTCGTACACTCTCACAATTGATATAACCGGCGACTTGAATTTTATGACTTACGAGGTACTCCCTAATCTCAGGCAATATTGTTGTCCTGCTATCCATAGGAACACTATCTTCCTTTCCTTTAAAGATTATTGAACTTCCTACAAATATTCCTCTTTTAAAGCTTTTATCTCTTTTAGTGCTACAAGTTCTTTTTAGTAGTCCCGATTGTCCCTTATACTTATCCCTGGTCACATGTGGCCTTTCTTGCTCCTTCTGTTACCCCTTGGAGTACTTTACTGCATATCTAAACGTACCTAAAATTTCTTCGGCACGAGTGATTCGAGTCATAGTCCGGAATACAACCTATCGCATTGGCGAAACTTATTCTCCTTTCCATATTTTCCTCATGATATACATAGATTTAATCCATTCTCACTTTTCTTTTGCACATGCTTGACATATCGGTTCATCTCGAATTTTGGCTCCTTCAATCCAGTATATTTCCCTCTTTTGAGCCTGGGAATATTGTATTTTATCTTAGAATTGAATTTGTTCTCCCCCCCCCCCCCTTTAAAGGATGTTCTCATATACTCGTAACCTTCCAGTATTAACCGTCGTTGATAGTCATCTGACCGACCTTAGCGACACTTTAACTCCTTTATTCCATATAGTGCTGAAGTTCTTTTCATCGCATGGTTTAACTTATTTCCTTTTTGTTTTTTTGCTAGTTGAGTTCTTGTATCAAATCAAGATGCTTATACATATTGGATACAATTCAGATGCCTTCTTTGTTGACTTTTAACTTCTACCTTTCATAACTAGTAGTCCCTTAGTCTAATGAATTAATGGGGACATTGGAATTCATTAGGCCCCTTATTGAGTGTCTGGCTATACCACGCTCCTTTAGCCCTTGTCTTTCTCCACGACTATCTTCTTAATATCTTTGAAATTCTCCTTGCTCTAGGTTCCCAATTCCGATTTATGTCTATACTATACCATTAAAAGTTGATACTCCACACCATCTATTCCCATGACTCGTCCTCTCATTATCTTAGCTCATTTTGTCCCGTAATTCTTCTTAACTACTTGTTTGTATCATAACCAGGCATCATGGTCCTTCTAGTATTCCGTCAGTTCTTGCTCTTATCATGAAATCCTCACAAAGTACACCCTTTCCTTTCATCTTTCATCGAGTCCTCATCTTTCTTTATGATACTACAACTTGTACACATATATATATCTCAAATTTTCTCAGTTTTCTTCATGATCGTATCTTTGGATATTTCACACAACCATTGTCTTATAATTTCAATTTGTTTTCCTTTGGGCAAGCCTACTGACTCATTAACCTTCTCCTTGTTATCGGCGGCAACATAATTCCCTTTAACCCTTTCATTGACACCTCCTCCTTCCTTTAGTCCTCATAGTTACTTTTGTTTTTTTTTTTTACTTGTAAAATGCCTGTTTCCATTAACCATTCTTTACTCTTAGCTTAGGAGACTTTGGAGTGTTTCGTTATGGGTGCGAATCCCTTTTGACGCTAAAAATCTCTTCTTGGGGTACTTTCTCCCCTTAAATAGGCGTACCAATCATAGGTTCACATCCATTCTCTTGGTTAAATCTCAAGAGTTTAAAATTTCCTCGTCGCTCTCATAAGACCTGTTTATTTCTACTCAAGGACGCACCTTTGTCAATTATTTACAACTTTTTTGGTTCTAGTTATGAAGACGTATAGGTTGGTTCCGGGGTCCTTGCGTTCATCCTTTGTCATGTACAACATTACTCTATCTCCCGTTGATTTATTTAAATTTGATCCCATTGTTTGCTTTCCTGCTTTCATCCTAACCTTTCCTCAAATATATTACCTGATCCTCAATGGGTATACGTTTTCCTTGTCCAAGTTTCTCTCCCCTTCATGATATCATAACCTTTTTTTTCTTAATGCTCGTGCTTACATATTTGGTCGCATTACTGCTATCTGACTTTAATTCCCAAGAAAACCCAATCCTAATTCTCTCTGTAGCGCTTTCTACCTCAATTTTTACATACATCACAATCAATACTTTTAACATGTCGTAAAATCAATCATATACATAATACTTGATGTAGCCACTCGTGACTTATTTTTTTATTGCTTTTCAACACCTTTTCTTGCAAGATATCTCGTTGCCGTTTGAGTTTTTTTCTGAATCTGTGGCTTTAATACATCTCCCCTCTCTTTTTTGCCTAGCTAGCCAGACTCATAACTCGCGATCATTTTGAAATTCTAATTGTAAAGCTCATATGCTCCTAATTTCCCTCGGGCTATTTTGGTTTCTTATATTCTTTTTTTTTTCGTATGTCTAGATCTGTAGGTCTTCCTAGCATATCTTTCTACATCCTAATTGTAAATCCTGGCGATATAACTTTACATAAAAATATTTACTCGTACTTGTACCCTGTCTCTTTGTCTAAGATGATCAACCTCGCATCATTTACTTTCCTGTAGCAACCGAATCGATCCTTGCGATATTTTATCTTCACTTGTACACCTACTCTCTTTTCTCCTTACACATAAACCAACATCGCACCTAATTTATCTATCGTCAAATAACCTTCACACCACCCGTCTGAAAAGATTGAGGTCAATCCTTCTTATAAGGATTAGCCAGAAATACACCACATATTCCTAAGGTTGATACAATCTCTACTTCCTTCATCGGCCAAGCAACATCACATTTAGAAGTTATATAAACAATCCAGAAGACAATCATAATTGCAATCCAACTTGCCTAACCATTTCTCATTCTTGAGTTCAAGGTCATCATTAATACCCGAATTAACTCGGCCATAATGATTCTCAGAATAGCACCAACTATCAAATACTCAGAATCCCCTTGAAGTCGAATGACTGGTGACTTCTGAATCCCAATGTAAACTGACATTATATAGGAAAGTCTGATAAAACCAGTCTGTGTGCCTGTTATCAACCCGTCTTGATCTTATGTATATATATAAACTTCTAGAGTAAAACTTTCCCCTACTCGTTAATTTCCTTTCCTATATCAATATCATTCTGTTATCTCTAACTCACCAATCTATAAATCGTAATACTGCATTTAAATTCTTAGGGTCAACTTTCCCCATATCATCAATGAGTCTCAATTCTCCAAAATCTTGAATGCAACTCATTCCAGTTCCTTTAATTACTAATCATTTTTCCCCTCCAGGGTTCTTCCCTTAAATTAAATTAAAATCATTCTGATTGTCACATTTTCCCTTCATTCTTTCTCTATAGCATAGATATTCAAACAATTCAATTTGTAAAAAATTTGGCAGAGTTTCCTCCATACTTCTTACTACCTCATTTCTGCACAAGGCCCAGAAAACACATCCAATACCTCATAGAGCGATCACAATTACCCGTAATATCTAGCTCAAGTTCTTATATGAAAGTCTATCAATATCAGTAAGGCAGGAAACATACCTTTCGGAGTATCAACTTCAATTCTTATCAATTACCTCCTAGCAGCATAATCAACTACTTATCCACAATCAAAACATTTAGTATTATAATCAGGGACATCACATCCTATAATTTATCTCTACGGCACGATCTAAGATGAGAAGGAAGGTTCAATGATTCCTAAATGCCCTGGAGCCTCTTGTTTATAAGTGTGGCGCGCTTCACACCCATAAACAAGACCCTAGTAGACACGGTTTATAGAAAACCCTAGGACAAAACTGCTTTGATACCAAGTTTGTCACGCCCCAAATCTGGAGCGGCGTGACCGGCACTCGGTACCAAACTATGCCCGAGCGAACCACTCTAAATCTAACACTCTGATAAGGCCTACCTACACACAGACAATACCAACAAGTCGGTGAGGCTGTAATCTGGATATATATATATATATATATATATATATATATATATATATATATATATATATATATATATATAAATGCTGACTATCTCATCTGAACTGGGCACAAACACATCCAAAATATATATATACACAACTGAGCGAGACGATGAGACTGCTATGTATGCTGTACAACAAAAATGAGAGCCGACAAGGCTACATAACATCCCAACTACATACAACTGTTTACCGACCTCTAGGGAAAACGAGCTGTAGAAAGGATAGGACAAGGCCCCGTCATATCCATATATATATGTCAAAATAGCATACCAAAAGGGACTGAAGCTCCGAACTAAGTGGAGCGCCCTGACTGCAGCTGAGTGGAATACCTACTGAGCTAGATCGTTTACCTGGCTACCTAAACATGCGGGCATGAACACAACGCCCCCACAAAAAAGGGACGTCAGTACGAAACAATGTACTAAGTATGTAAGGCAATGGAATAACTGAAACTGAACTGAAAATAATACAATCTGGAGGCCAAAGAATGCCCTGAAAATCTCGCCTAACCTGTCTCATATGAAATTCAATATAATACTATTATATATCTCACTGACCAAGCGGCCAGGCAACTAAAAATTCTCACTGACCCGTAGGCCAGGCAATCTGTCTCGCTGACCCGTCGGCCAGACATTCTATCTCACTGACCCGTAGGCCAGGCATTCTGTCTCACTGACTCGTAGGCTAGACATATTTGCCTCACTGACCGTAGGCTAGGCATATTTGTCTCACTGACCAAGTGGTCAGGCTAAAGAAAATGTATATATGTATATCATGCATGAGCTAAAAAAATATCGACTCTGTAACGTGTCTCTT
This sequence comes from Lycium barbarum, assembly GCF_019175385.1. Lineage (NCBI taxonomy): Eukaryota > Viridiplantae > Streptophyta > Magnoliopsida > Solanales > Solanaceae > Lycium > Lycium barbarum. The sequence goes on along the minus strand of NC_083344.1, from coordinate 65,769,004 downwards.
CTGCCTCTCTATGAACTCAAAGACATTAGGAGGGAATATGGCCCCTTAGAAAGAATAACATAACACTCGGAAACTAGGCAACAATGTCACAAGCTCTACTTTGACAAATCTCTAGTCATAAGGTACGTTACACTCTTACCACATATGGAATCATGCCAAGAAAAGAAGGAACAACCTTAACATACCTGAAGCTTACTTCTCGACCGTCCAACCTACTTTCGGTCATGCAATCTGCATAAGATCATTATTAGTCTCGTAATCTACATACAAAACATTCTTACTATTATTAGGCTCATTGTCATATGATTATCTTACGCTTTCAAATTAAACCCCTTTTAGAGTCTTCTGAAATCCGGGCAACATCTCCCCTGTTTATATCCCTAACCCGAAATTACAGTACCAACAATCAACAACAACAACACTAACTTCAAAAACATCATTATCCACACTAGAATACTCCATAAAACATAGCACACGATGTTTACCCAATTTCTCAACCAATCAATCGAATTTACGAAGCTTTATCAACTAAATCTCCATAATACAATTCATAATATCGATGGTAAAGAATATTCTTACCTCAATCAAGGTTGGAAGAGCTTGAAATCTTATTTATCTTCGGCAACCTCCTTTGATTCGTCGAGATTCATTGTTTAGAACAAGAACTACAAGACCTTATACGCTTCCCAAGCCTAAAGCTCGAGGTTTCACTTGATTTTGGCTAAAATTCTATGGAGGAAGTTGGGAGAATGTTCTAGGGGGTTAGAGAAGGTTTTAGGGGTGTTTGGATGAAAAAATAAGGGGTAAAACCCCATTTATAATGTTCTAGGGTTGGTTGGCACCGACCTAGAATTTTCGGGTACTGTAGCGCACGTGTCGTGCACTGTAGCTGCGCATTTCTGCTCTGACAACCTGACTTGTATCGTCCACAATTCTCTACTCCGACGTCGTATCGATGAGCGGTTTGTTACATTATAAACGAGACTTCATGAACTTCAATTTAGGCTTTTGATTTACTTCAAAACTCCTCATATACTAAAACGTATTATTTCCCCAAGTTGGTTCATTCTTGTCGTAGAAAGTAGCGCTCATCTTCTTCCAAAGTCATACTAACTCAACTTCTTCCACTCATTTGCTTATAGGACATTCCGGAATTCCTCATATGCATCCTTTAGTCATAAAATGTACTTAATAATGCTTCGTCCCTTATACTCCAAAGTTGCTTTACATAGCCATAGTTCAACATACTTACTATCAAATTTGATAAGTGCTTCTCCGCAAGTACGGGGTGTTATAGAAATATCAAGCCTAACCATACTATCAGCCAAAGACTGAACCTCCATAGCTAAGGGACGCTCCTCATCAAGCTACGCATACTCACTGCCTTTTAACTCAACGCATCAGCTAACACATTAGCCTTCACCGGATGATAAAGAATGGTAATGTCATAATCCTTGAGAAACCCCATCCATCTACACTGCCTCAAATGTAGATCTCCTGATTAAAGACATGTTGAAGACTACGATGATCCGTGAGTACCTCACAATGAACTCCTTACATATAATGTCTCCAAATCTTCAATGCAAAGACCACCACTGCCAAATCTAAGTCATGAGTGGGGTAGTTATTCTCATGGGCCTTCAACTCTCTAGAAGCATACGTGATCACCTTACCTCCTGCATTAACACAAAACCTTAACCAATCCGAGAAGCATCATAAAAAATAGTAAAGTCTTTTCCCTCCATAGGTAAAGCCAAAATTGGAGCTGAAGTCTTGAGCCTTTGAAAGCTCTCCTCACACTCATTGGACCACTGAAAGGTATATTCTTCTGAGTCAACCGAGTCAAATGAGAAGCGGTAGATGAGAACTCCTGCACGAACGGACAATAACAACTCGCTAAGCCTACAAAACTCCAAATCTTTGTCACCGAAGTAGGCCTAGCTCAATCTCTAACTGACTCAATCTTCTTGGGATCCACCATAATCCCCTCCTTAGACACAATATGCCTTAAAAATGCCATGGATCTGAGCCGTAACTCACACTAGGAAAATTTGGCATACAACTTCTTTTTCTTCAACCACCCAAGTACTACCTCAAGTGCTTCGCATGATCTTCCTTACTCCGAGAGTACACCAAAATGTCATCAATGAAGATAATAACCAACGAATCCATGTAAGGCTTGAAGATTCCATTCATCAAATCCATGAAAGCTGCATGGCCATTTGTAAGCCCGAAAGACATCGCCAAGAACGCATAGTGACCATAATGGGTCCTAAAAGCAGTCTTTTGAATAACCTCAGCCCTAATCCTCAACTGGTGATACCCTGACCTCAAGTAGATATTAGAGAAGACCGACGTACACTGAAGCTAATCAAACAAGTCATCTATGCGAGGTATCGGATACTTTTTCTAAATAGTAACCTTATTCCACTGCCGATAATCAATACACATCCGCATACGACCATATTTCTTCTTCCCGAACAGTAAGGGAGCCCCCCAAGGGGAAACACTCGGTCTAATGAGCCCCTTGCTCAACAAATCCTACAATTGCTCCTTTAACACCCTCAACTCTGCCGGAGCCATACCATAAGGTGGAATAGAAATAGGCCGAGTGTCTGGCTCTAAATCAATACTAAAATGAATATCAAGATCAGGTAGCACACCAAGCGAGTTTGTGGGAAAGACCTTTGCAAAGCTAACTATACGAACTGACTCAAGGGAAGAAGTATCTACACTTGTATCCCAGATATGGGCCAAGTAAGCCAAACACCCTTTACCCACTAACTTCTTCCCCCTGGAGGAACGATATGATCTTCTTGGGAGCTACGCTAAGAGTACCCTTGCACTCTAATCTCAAAATGCCTGGCATGGCTAACTTGACTATCTTGGCGTGACCATCTAGAATCACATAAAAGAGAGACAACCAATTCATACCCAAAATGACATCAAAGTCTACCGTATTGGGGATCAGCAAATTAACCCACGTACCATAACCCATAAATGTAACACACAAGACCGACAGACTCGATCTGCCACCATAGAATCTCTGACCGGAGTAGACATACGAATAGGTGTATCAAGTACATAAGAAATCATATCCAAATCGATAGAGAAGTATGTGGACATATAAGATAAAGTAGTACCCATATCAAATAATATTGAAGCTGCCTGGTGAAAGATTGAAATATGTGATAACTTCATCAGAAGCCTCTACCTCTGGTCTGCAAGGAAAAGCATAATAATGAACTCGAACTCCCTCGGACTGTGTGCCTCCACGACCACCCAGACTAGACTAAACTCCATCTCTCGCTACTTGAGAACAGCCCTGCATGGTTGATGACCACCTCTCCCAGACTGATAACTGCCTTTGGTAGGCTGCGAACCACTTCTGCCTAAAGATCCACCTATACTAGGCGATGGTGTTGGGGTCTTGGGAGTCAGAATTCGAGAGCTCTGCTGAGCTTCACTCTATCTGGGTCTAGGACACTCTCTCGCGAAATTTTTTGATCACCACACTCAAATAAACCCTTGACCAATAGTGGTTATGCGACTGAAGTCGAGGAACCAGAATATCCTTTGCATTTTGAGGGTCGAGGGTAAGAGCCTTGAGAAATCTGTCCAAAACTGAATCCACTCTGCCCTGAAGGGCCACCAGCTGAAATTTGAAGTGCTGACTAAATGGGATGGCCAGAATGGTATTGATGACTCTTGCCTGAATGACCCCATCCCTAGAAGACGAACCACTAAAATTGTTGAACCGATGAATCCTCTTGTCGTCACTCCCACCAAGAGCCTGAATCCCCACAGATTCTACCTCAGTAGCATGATCAACCACAGACTGGAAAGAAGAACAAAAAGCCAGTAGCTGTAACATCGCCAGCTTCAACGGAAGCACCAACCCCTTGACGAACCTCCTCACTCTCTCTGCCTCAGTAGGGAGTAACTAAATTGCATAAAGGGCCAAGGAATGAAATTTGGACTCATACTCTGTGACCAACATCCCTTTCGGCTCTAGACTACTGAAATCACCTCTCTGTCTGTCCCACAAAGTTCAAGGAATGAACTTCTCCATAAGCACCTGGCAGAACTGGGTCCAAGTCAAAGGAGGTGACCCAGCTGGTCGGCACACAATATAGGACCTCCAACACATTTTTTCATCCCTTGGCAACTGGAAGAAATATAATCGACCCCATGTGACTCTACCAGACCCAACTTGTGAAGCCTCTCATGACTGTCAATGATGAACTCATAAGCATCCCCTCTAGGGGTACTATAAAATTCCTGCAGCTTCATCTTGGTAAACCTCAAAAATAGATCATGCTCTTCATGAGTCAAAGTCGGGCCAGCAACGGGCCTAGGAAAAGTAGGCTGTAGAATCTCTTTAATACGGGGTGCCATAGATGCAGCAAGCTGTGCCGCGTGGGTCTGGTACTGCTCTGGGGTATGTCCTCCAACTCTAGTCTGAGACCCATCTGGTGTAGCTGGATGGACACCGGCCTAGGTCAACCCCGCAAGAAGACTCAACATGTGAACCATGGCATCCTGAAGTACGGGTGTAGCAATAACCTCTTGCAGAGCCTGGGCTGGTCCCAGCTCATCTTCCTTCATGGCCTCATCATTATATTGAAACACTGGCTCGGGCGATAAGGATCTAGCTCGGTCCTGGCCAGCCACGGGTGCTCTACCTCGTGCCGGTGCTGCCCTATGCTAAAAAAGGTGCAACAAGAGTAGTATGAGTACAAGCAAACATACTCATCGGTATCATAGACCGAAAAAGATTAGTTCGCGCATATAAATAGATTGAAATTAACAGGTAGAACTGATAAACAATCAAGTACAGTCATGAAACATATCCAGCATAGATAAAATCAAATGAAGAGTATGAAATACAAAGTAAGCAATCAAGAATAGATGAATGAATATAGATGCAATACAATACACTGGCCAATTTCCATATCTGTACACACATTCTAAGGGAAATGCCTCAAACCATGACCCATGGGGGACCCGCGAAGTTCATATACCCTTGATTATGCAAATGACCTCGGACATGAGCACTCTCTCGCTCTGGTAAAAGACCTAGGATCATAAGCAGTCATCTCGCTCTGGTAAAGACCTCAAATCACGAGTTCTCATCTCTCTTTTATGTTCTCTGGTAAAGACCTCAGAGGCTCCACTTTCTCACTTATCATCATTACCAATCTTAATCACATCTAATCAACCATATGAAATATGGAATGGATGCCATGCATGATATAAACCTCAATCAACAAAACATATTGCAATCTCAATCGTTAATTGCCATGAAATGCATATCAAGACTCAATTCGTCAACATTATCCTTTTCTTCCATGAGATAAGTGAGATATCAAGAGACAAGATGAATATAATCAGTCCACAAGTATAAGAAAAATGGCGGCAAGCCCACATAACAACATCCATACCAAACTAGTGGATTTATCACCACAACCATGCCCGAAGGCTTATCATGCTTTCCTCGTCAACAACTACTATCTATATATATTTCTCTAATCCGAGACTAAACATAAGTAAGACATAACCTACCTCGATGCTGAACAGGTGGCACAAATAGTTCCACTTGAGCTTTCCCCTATCGGATTGCCTTGGAACGGTCAGAGTCTATCAAATATTAACTCTACATTAGACTACGAGTCTAAGGACACCAATATTGAAATACTTCTAAAATGACTCAAAATGTCCTCAGGCCCTCAAGGACAAAATCAAAAATTTGTTGGTATATTAGATTACCCAAAGTCTAGATAGTCACAATCTCAAGTTTCATGCGATTCTAACCCAAAATGAGATTTAATTTCATCAATGATGAAAAAAAACCCCCAATTTTTGAGAAAACCCTCAATCCCACAACAAGATTCTTTAATAAAAAAGAGATTCAAGCTTAGGGACTAGTTACCCATTGATTAAGTACTTAGAATCTAGGAAATTTTCTCGACTGAAGCCATATTAGATTGAAGATGGGTCAAAAAATCAACTTAGGGTTCATAACCCAAAATCCCCAATTTAGCACATGATTTCTAACATGGATTCCCTAATTAATAGATGATATAAACACAAAAATGAAGGTGGAAAACATACCCAACAGAAGAATCCCCAAGAAACTCCACAATATTGCCTATCCAAGCTTTCTAGGTCAAAGTTTGTGAATGAAAAAAACTAAACACGGATTGGGAATTTAATGATTTTGATTCAGCTATTTCCGCACCTGTGGACCATTCGTCGCAGGTGTGGCCTCACTTAAAACCCTCTCTGTCGCACTTGCGGACCAAACCCAGCAGTGACAGGCCCACAGGTGGGGCGCCATATAAATAGATGCAGCACACCAAAACTAGCAAAATCTTATATTTCACCAAGTTCAACCACAACCCGAAACTCATCCGAGACCTCCCGAATGCAAACCAAACATGCAACCCTCTGTAAAAACATGCTACAAATTCACCTGCGCCCTCGGTATTCCCAAAAGAGGTCATCTTGACCCGATCAACCCCCAAACACCGAAAATAACCTTTCTAACCAAAGGACCAAATCACCCCTATCTCGAGAATGAAATCAATCATCCTACCAGGTTACAATTGACTTTTCAAACCTAATGGTACTAACAAAAATCCCAAAAAGACTCATTTGCCCAAAAATCAACTATTTGTCAACACTTTTTCACTTATTCAACTTAAAAGCTTCTACATTCCTCAAAATCAACCTACACTCACCCAATCACCTTGGGAATTGTGCTACCATCGACATGAGTCAAACACACTCTAACAAAGCTAGAGGAAGGGTCAACAGGGGTAAACTAGTAAAATGCCTAAATGACCAAACAGGTCGTTACATAAATTTTGATCAAGCAACATAGAATCCCACTGAATCACATGAGTATAATCAGAATGATACTTCTTGAGCATGGAAATACGAAACACGGGGCGAACAGCCGACAAACTAGGAGGCAAAGCCAACTCATAGGCTACGTCACTAATATGCTGAACTATCTCAAATGGACCAATGTACCTAGGGCTCAACTTGTCGTTCTTCCCAAACCACATCACACCCTTAATGGGTAAAACCTTTAACAAAACTCGCTCACCCACCATGAACTCCAAGTCACGAACCTTCTGACCCGCATAACTCTTTTACCTACTCTGAGCCGTGAAAAGTCTATCCTGAATAAACTTGATCTTATCCAAGGAATCCCTCAACAAGTCTGTACCCCAAGGCCTCACCTAAAATGCATCGAATAAACCAACTAGAGAACGACACCTCCTACCATATAATGCCTCGAATGGTGCCATATGTATGCTCGAGTGATAATTGTTATTGTAAGCAAACTCAGCACATAAAATATCTTCAAGGACTTAAATAGTATGCTCAGATTGACCATCAGTCTGAGGGTGAAATGTTGTGCTAAAAACAACTCGAGTACCCAACTCCTTTTGCATGGATCACCAGAAATGAGATGTAAAATGAGTGCCTCGATAAAAAATGATAGAAATAGGCACCCCATGTAAATGAACTATCGATGTAGATTCTGACCAACTTCTCTGAATTGTAGGTAGTCTGAACTGGTACAAAATGAGACAACTTAGTCAAACGGTCCACAAAGACCCAAATAGTATCAAATTTTCCTAAAGTCTGAGGTAATCCTGCCACAAAGTCCATAGCAATCCACTTCCATTACCACTTAGGTATAGGCATCCTCTAAGTAATTCCACCAGGATTTTGGTGCTCATACTTCCCTTGCTGACAATTCAAGCACCGAGACACCAATCCTGCAATGTCATTCTTCATAATGTACCACCAATAATGTTGGTTCCTGTTATAACCCTTATTTTGTACGTTCGGATAATTCGAGATAATTGCGAAAAGTCAAAGGCAAGACTATTTTCCAAAATTATTTCGATGAACAAGTTGTTTACCAGTATGGACATATTGAGAAAGGCTAAGGGTAAAAAGAAAAATTTGCAAGATGACTCATAGAAATATGGAGGAAGGCTAAGGGCAAATTTGGAATTCGGAAAATAAATTTTCATGAATTACAAAACAAAAAAAAAAGGAAAAGAAAGTGGGCTTGACTAATTTGGGCCAAAGTGGCCGGCCATGTGGGGTGGCCCAAGGCCCACATGGAGGCCTAATATATATTCCCAAAAAGATGACTATTTAGTCACATTTTTCATTCTTAATACTTGGAAAATAGAAGAAGCTTGGAGAAGACCCCAAACAAGGGCCATATTCGGCCAAGGGAAAAAAATTGAAGCTTCCAGTTTTAATCCAAGAAAATATTTTCTTCTAGTATTCCTACTAATTCAAAGGTCCTCTTTAACGTGGTATAATTGTTGGAGCAAGAGAACTACTATTTGTTACAAGTTCATAATTCTAGACAAAAGGGAAATCAAGGGAAAAAGGTAAGAATTAATCTTCTTTTATATGTTATGAATGGTTTGGGTATATTGTAGTATGTAGAAATGAATGAAAACCATGAATTTTGTGTGTTGGAGTAGTGGCCGTGTGGTGTAGAGCTTGGTCGTGTGTGTGTGTTGTGTTGTATAGGGATGATGAATTAATTTTTATTTAGTATTTTGATTGTTTTTGTTGTGAATTCCATAATAAAAATGAGGACTTGATGGCTTGAAATGAAGTGAAAATCGTTTGTGGATTATTAAAGAAGTTAATGTGATATTAGTACGATTCCTTATATTTGTATGAATGAATTTGTTAATGTGTGGATTGTGGATATAACTTATGAATTTGGAAGCAAGAGATGTGTTTGGAAGATTGTGAGTTGGGTTGTTGTGATTGTATTGAGTATAAGAAAAATGTCATTGGATTATGTAAAAGAAGTTACTAATGTTAGAATGTATTTAGGATTAATTGATGAAGTTGTTGGTATGAAGGTTGTTGGTGTAGTTCATGAACTTGGAAGAGAAGAAATGTGTTGTTATTGTTCTTGTTGAATTTGGATGGTTTCGGGTGAAGTAGTATGTTGGTTGGGTTGTTTGAATATTGTGCGAATTGTTTGAAAAATTCTTGAATCATGTTAGAATATATTTTGAATTGATTGTTGAAGTTGTTGCTATGATTGTTGGTTTTGTTGTTGATAATTTGGCCGAGTTGAATTCTCGGATTTTTCATTGATAAATTGACCGAGTTAGATTCTCGGGGATGGTGTATTTACAGGGGAAATGCTGCCGAAATTTCGGCAGATTATAAGTGAGTTTACTTGAAAGATTAAGACAAGTGTGTGACAATATGTCTGATGATTATGTAAATCTCCTTGAATGTAGACTAACGAGCTTGGACGAATAAACGTAGCCAATAGGACGTGGAGCAGGTATGTAAGGCTTACCTTTTCTTTCTTTTGGCATGATCTTTATAAAATGAGCAAATGACGTATATGGACGATTTCAAAGAAATTTCCTATTCTTAGAGCCACTAGGATGGCTAATATTTTTGACTCCCATAATTTGTCTCATATGGTTTTGATGTATATCTATGATGTCCGAAGTTTGTTGATTTGTTTCCAAATGGCATTCGAAAGATAATTGATATGAATAAAGTTTTGATTTTCAAATGCTAGCATGTTCGATTATTCCATCGAGTCTTTGATATATTTTGATACGTGCATATGATTCCAAAAGTTCTATTTGATTTGATCCATAACGATATCCGAAAGGTACTTGACATGATTATGACTTTGATTTTCCAAAAATAGCTTCTGAAACGCTTGTAGAACGTTCTGTACTTCAACGCTCATAACTTTCTAATACTAAGTCGGATTGACCCGAAACTTGTTTCTGAGCCTTCAAGGGTCGGTAAGTATACTTATCCACCGAGTCTTGATTTATGTGCATATGGTTTCTCACTACTCTGCTCATGCATACTACTATTGCATCGTTCGCCGTGTCCCGGGCCGGTATATATCGTGCGCATGGTTCGTCGGGTCCCTTGCTTGAGGGCCGGGTGCCATATATGTATTCCGGAGTATGATGTGTTATGGTGTTATGATGTGTTCATGGTTCGCCGAACCATATATGTGTATATGTATATTCTGATCTTATGATGTGATATTATTATGTGTGACGGAGATTACGGAGCAAACCTTCTGGAATATGATGTGTGTGGCGCCACGTTCCCCGGGTCCCACAAGGGGCCGGATACCGTTCCTGGCATGCATGATTCGTGTTTCCAGTAAGTTGTTTTGTCATTCTGCACATCGTGCTTATTGTCTGTACTAGCCTTCTGCACGTGCCACAACAATATAATATGTTATATATATGGATCGTGTCGTACGTTCCTCGGCACTATTATGTTACATATGAATCAGTTATGTGTGTACGTATATGATGACATACGATGTTGGCACGCACGGTCTGTGTTTGGAAAATACACATTTTGGCACTCTGGATAATCTACTTATTTTTTGTACTCCTTCTGACACATGACACCGGTATAGACGATTTGCATTCTGAAAAATAAGTAATTTGGTATTCTGAAAATGTACTCACTTTTGTACTGTTTGTTTCGATTATGATTCTATTTTCTGTATGCCATGCTTTACATACTCAGTACATATTCTGTACTGACCCTCTTTTCTTCGGGGGCTGCGTTTCATGCCATGCAGGTACACCCAGATAAGTAAAGGACATTGCTAGAAGATGCTTCAGCTGGACTGGCACCTCCATTTGCTCCTGGAGTGTTGCCGAGTCAGATTATATGCGCTATGATGCTTTGTTCGAAGTTAGAGACTTTGCAGACAGAGTCATGGGTATAGGATGTCAGTTTTGTAAGCGGCTCCATCAGCCGATGTGTCATTTTATGTTATGTTGCAAGTTCCGTGTGATTACAGATTTGACTTGGTTCTGAAGTTTGCAAAAGCATTTATTATGTTTGTCATTTTCACTGATTAACAGAATCAAGCGATAAAAGAAATATTTTGAAAGCTTACTATGTATTTCACTTTTATTTGATTTCAGAATCCGAAGAGATTATGTATGTAATAAGAGTCTGTGGGTTCGCTCGGCTCCGGATATGGGGTTGGGTGCCCATCACACCCTAGGGAGTTTAGGGTGTGACAATTCCAATCTCGATATATCTTTGTAGCTCCTAGATGAATAGAATACCTTAAGCTGTGAGCCTCCTTCATGATCAATCTGATCAATTCACCACTTAGGGAACACATATACGGCCCTAGATCCTCAAAACTCCCTCATCATCAAGAATTTCCTCTTCTACTTTTTCTTTCACCACCTTGTCTCGAATGTTGCACAACTTTGCATCATCAAATTGATGGGCTAATCTGGTCGAATAAGAAAGATCCTGCCTGAACACAAGCTAGAACTTTTCCAGGTTCCGAAATATCAAGCCTAACCATGCTATTAGCCAAAGCCAGAACATCCATAGCCAAAGGTCATTCCCCAACCTATAAACATGCTAGACTACCCATTGTCACCTTCTTGCAACTAAAGGCATCTGCCACTATATTGGCTTTTCCCGGATCATAAAGAATAGTCATATCATAGTCTTTGTGCATTTATAACCACATCCATTGCCTCAAATTAAGATCCCTTCGATTCAAAATGTGTTAAAGACTATGATGAGCAGTAAATACCACACAATGCAAACCATAGAGACAGTGCCTCCAAATCTTTAACGCAAATGCTACCGCTACCAACTCTAAGTCATGAATGGGGTAGTTCTTCTCATGTTTCACGACCCAGTTTCACTAAGTCGCGCGGGCGCCTATCATTCCCACCTTGCTATGGGGACCCTTTCCCAGATCATCAATTCAAACAACAATAAAGTAAATAAAGCAGAATGAGTAGAAGTTTGAATTATAAATAATCATAATTGCGGAATATAAATGCAATCCCCAAGGAACTGGTCTGACTTGTATAAGAGCAACTAAGTAATGTCTAGAAAATACAAGTCTCAAATACTACACACATATGTCTGAATGGAAGAAAATAAAGACAGGGATAATGGATTCTCCAGGTAGCGACACGTCCGATGCTCACCCTAGAGACTCGCAAGCCAAGCCTCGAAAATCAGCATCGAGAAGTGGAAATGTAACCTGTATCAAAACTCTACACCCCGAAAAGGAGTGTAGCAAGGTAGCATCAGTACAAACAACACGTATTGAGTAGGCATCATAGGTCGACAACAGTTATTTAACATACATAAAGAAAGTTACTGAAGAATAGACATGCTCACAATCAGGTATACATACCACACAATCCAAGAATAACAACGTAAGTACATAAGGATCAATCGCCGAATCATAGCCTATGGTGAAGCACCTAACCACAAGTCTTTCCAAGTTTCCCATGATCCCTCAGAATAACCCTAAATACTAGTAAAGCCAACAATGTTACTTCGTAACCTTAAGTCTCAAACTAGGTGAAAATCTCTACTCCTCGAATCCATTAATTTTCAAATATATATAAATCAGGCACACGACGATCTCAAATAAATAACCAACCTGGAAGTCAATGTTCACTAGCACCAAACAATACGATAAATAATCACTACCAGAAATCAGATGTATGAGTGAATGAAATATGAATGCAATGCAATGCAATGATAAAGACACGCATCAGGCCGAAATATCTCGTCGCCTCGACAGGCATGACCCATGGGTGACCCGTGAAGTCGATGTACCTGCCGCGGCTCACAGGCCGATGCAATTCAGTGTTGCAAAACGTGCAACCCGATCCCTGTCAGTGTTGTGGTACGTGTAACCCGATCAAATATATATACATATGTGTGTGTGTGTGTGTGTTACAGCGCGCAACCCGATCCAAGTATATGAGTATGAATGCATGTATGATATCAATGCCAACAGGAGTATATTAATGTCAACCGTGCCACATATGGACACATATCCTAATATAAAGATCAACATCAATTCCTTCCTCTTCGCAAGTGTAGAATCAATAACTGAGAGATATGGTTTCACAACCATGAATAAGCCACTAAGAATTCACATCAGAGTATCATGAAAGATGAGAATTAGTGCAATGCATAATGTCAACAAGTGATGACAACGTATTAAATCAATCATGCCACACATGGACATATATCAAAATAACAGTCTTAATATCATAGCTTCCTGTTGTCACGACCCGACTAGGGGGCCGCGACGAGCACCCTGTGCTAGCCCACCCGGGCACCCCTTAGCTTACACTTAGGCTTGCATCTAGGTGAGCCACATCATTAATCATACATTTCCAAACATCAATCATACTAGTCCCATTGGACGACAACATCTTTAATCATCATAGGCATCTGTGCCACAGCAATGTGCATGGGCCGACGAGGCCAACAAAATGATATACAAAAATATAGGCCGACAAGGCCAGACATGACTAACCACATACACGTGACTACGAGCCTCTAAGAGTATAACATATCACATGAGCGGGACAGGACCCCGCTATGCCCATAATGATATACACAAAAGAATAAGTACCAAAAAGTTATGGCTCCGAATGAGATTCAGCTCTGCTATGCAATCTCTGAATAAGAAACTATGAGTCCAGTCTGTCTCCCTGTGCACCTGCGGGCATGATGCAGCGTCCACAAACAAAAGGACGTCAGTACGAAGAATGTACTGAGTATGTAAAGCATGATCAACATCAATATAGAAGCATAATAGACAACATAGGCAGTAACATAGGAGGGGAGACAACAATATCATCATCATGGCACTTACTTGGTTTCTATAGGGGCATTCCGTTTCTATTGCGTATCCGTATACATACATCCACATCCGTACTTAATTACTCTCACAATCATTTACATCTCATATACATAACATATTCACATATATACATACATATACATAACATGCCCGACCATGAAGGTTCGGTGTTTCATACATACTTGGCCAACCAAGGCTCAAGGTCATACATACCTGGCCCTACCAAGGCATCAGGGTTATCCGTACCATCTGCAGAGGTGTGCGCGCGTTACGTAATCATATAGATACTTTATACATATTCATATACATATATGCTTACCCGGCATCATAAGCTCGGGGTTATATTATAGCCCTTCATAGGCACACGAACATATGATAGCTCATAAGCATCTCTAGCATCATTTCTATCGTCATCATTATCGTTACATCTATGTCATAGGCTTACTAGCTCAGAAGGTCAATCATTTGAAGGAATCGTAGACTTATACAGGATTTAGACTTTTGGCCAAAGAACCATGCCTTATGAAAGAAGGGTTAGCCTTACATACCTTTTCCGTCAAACTATTCTACACTTGCACGTACTCCTTCGATTCTCACGTTTCTACCTTCATTAAGGTCATACTATCATTAGAATAGATAACTAGCATAAATGGCTAAAGCTAGACAAAATCGGACAGCATCTCCTTTATTTATATGACATTCCTCCATATCATAATTCAATTCCCAAACGTCAACAATACATTCACAATATCATAACAATAGCCATTAATAACCTACATTATCCACATTCTCAATTCACTTCCATTCATCCATATTCATGGTCACAACACCCAACTTCGTCCGTTCATTTACAAAGTCTATTTCATAGTCTTAACGTCATTTATAACGCATTCATATCACAACACAACAACAATCGTAATTCAATTCAAATTATTTCTCAAACACGTCACTATTCATCATTCATAACCCATTTTGATATTCTCTTCTAATGACCAAGCATTTCAACTTTCAATTACCTCAAACAACATGTAAATATCATGAATCTTACCGTAGAAGTTGTAGGAACAAGCCTTAGTTGATAATACTATACTTGAGCAAAAACCCTAATTTTCCACCATTTGGTTTTCTTGACTTTAGATGATTTTTGATGGGTTCTTACCCTTGATTCACTTGCTTAATGTTGTTGATGACTTATAATCCTTGAAAACTTGTAAAATAAATGTAGAGAGATGTTTTTAGAGAGAAGGGGTGTCAAAGGAAATGAAATGAAATCAACTTAGTCCCTTACATTTATTGAGCAAAAGCTGCCCCGACCAAATATACGGACCAACATACGGTCCGTATAAAATCTACGAACCGTATGTCCTGGTCGTATGTTTGGTCCAGAGAGTTTGTCCAAGCTGGGTTGGTTATACGGTGCAGACATACGGACCGTATAAATTATACGGCCAGTATGTTTGGCCGTATAATCCCCAATGATTCCGAACTTCGATCCGTCGTTTCGTTTGGTCTCCAATCCTCATGGAACCTTCTTAACACTTGTCCAACACTTCAATACCAATCTAAGGGACGTTATCCCTCTCCTCCAAGACGTCATTAGGTCCTTGCTAACTCGTTACTCGTAATTCCTTCCCGATACTTATCAAATACTTTGCCTTATCTTAGCCAACTTTCTCGCCTAACATCGGATGCCTTTGAAACATCACTTAGGGTCACCAAACATCAATTCTTACTCATGAACCTATCGTATATGTCACGACCCAACCCCGTAGGCCGTGACTAGTGCCCGATCTGGGCACCCAAACCCATCTATCAAATGCATTCAAATATATAGCAGGAGCCGACAAGGCTATATTCCAAATTTAGATAATTTCTAGAAAAATTTCGGCAGAGTTTCCTTTGTTTTACAGACTATCCAAAATAACCCTGTACACAGCAAACACCAACAAAGGCCACACAGGGCTACAAAGCAACGTATAAACATATGCGGACCGGCCGCCTCAGCGTATGAGATCGCCCAAACAACATATACACATAACCATACAGAAAGACCCTAACCCACAAACATGTCCACAGACCTCTAAACAGACCGACAGAATCATATGACGGGACAGGGCCCCGCCGTACCCAAATAGTCAGATATACAGAAATATGTACATGGCAAAAGGTATATATACCAAAAGTGGACTCCGGATCAATGAGGAGTACCCCGAAATAGCAGAAAGTGGAGCCTACAGTGGAGGATCACCTGTGTCTGTACCTGCGGGCATGAAACGCAGCCCCCGGGGGGGTCAGTACGAAAGATGTACTGAGTATGTAAAGCATAGACTACAGAAATATGGGCCACAACTGAAAGCAAACAGATACAACGGGAAGTACTGAATGATATATCAAAATTTGTATCAAAACATATACACATAATGCAAATAAAATCATGCAAAGCTCAGGAACGTGGTCACCACTCCGACGCTGGTGCCACACACACCATAACACCAGAAGGTTCAAATCTCCGTACATCCCCGAGCACACAAATCAGCATAACATATCACCAGCCATATCACAGCATAACTCCAAACGGAACCCGGCCCTATGGCGAGGTCTCGGGAACCGTAACACAGCATACGGCCGAATTTATCATAGTACGCACGAATCATAACCGGCCCGGGAACCGGTGAACGAAGTCATAATAAGGGCACGAGCGGAGTCGTGAGCAACAATGCAATTTGTACATCAAAATAGTCTTTCGAAACTTGATTACATCATAAGTCATCTCATTAATCAAAGTAGTCGAATAATTTGTTAGTACGGAAGTTCATTTCACAAAGGTGTTCTCAAAGTGGTAAGTATGGCTCAAAATATAGTTTAGTACATTATAGTAATCAAAACATTCTTTCAGAGAAGACAATTTCATAACCGAAGATCCCTTATCAAAACGTTTCCAAAAAAAGAGAGCCTAATAGAACAAATAAGGCATCTCGGGGTTAGCGGGCCCACCTCGGGTCAAGTCGAGGTGGCGAACATGAATTACGGACATTTGGGGTCTATGGGATCATACATAAAGGTTTCGAAGTGATCCGACTACCTTTGCATGAGTTTCAGACGTTTGGTTACTTTTTAGTCTAAATAGGATCTTTAAGCTTCAATTGAATTGAATGAATAGTAGCCATTCTCTAATTCGGATTTCGGGGAGCAAAATTGCTCCCGGGGTTCCAATATCAACTTAGCATACTAAGACATGCCAAAAGAAGGGGTGGGGAGCCTTACATACCTTATAAACGTCCTGTGCTCACCCCGAACTCAAATTCCGTTTCGTCCAGAATCTGCAAATGGTCAAAGTTACCAATTTAGAGATTCTAAGGCTTAAGAATTCCCTTAACTTCATTTTTGCCTACCGAAATTTCGGCAGCATTTCCCCTATATATATAACACCCCCGAGACTTAGCTCGGCTCAATAAATACCAACAACAACAACCCAAACATCACGAACAACATAAACCACAACTAAAGCACTCTAACTTCAATATTCTTCCTTTCTATATAAGTTGACAATTTTCATTCAAACTTCACAATACCAAACTAATGTCCACTTTATTGTGTTAATTCACTCATTCAAGGTTATTCAAACACATCCCAATTATGTTCCAAACAATATACATAAGTTCTAGGAGTTCATCACTTTCCATATTTCATCCGAAATGTCAACAACTACGACGAACATACTAACTCGCATTGTTTCATTCCAAATTCATTAACAACAACCATAAGTCACATTTGAAGTCTTATTATCATAATTATACAAGGATATATGCGAATATACCAAAATCATATACTTTCTCATAATAATCCGCAACCATTTCCGATGCCAATTCAATTCGTTAAAGATTCATTTACGTCATAAATGTCACAACGAGGTAACTAACAAACTAAACAAAATCAAATTCACTCCCCTTCCACACCAACATGGCTCACGGCCAAACACACCCTTCACACACACACACGGCCATGCTCAAGCACAACACAATTCCAAAATCTTCATGCCACCCTAATCACTATAGCATATATATCCATTCCATAACATAAAAACATAGAAATCTTACCTTTTTCTTGAAATTCAGACTTGCCGCAAACGTCGCTCTCTCGCTAAACTAATTGTATCCCGTCGGAGAGCGTCTTGAACTTACTACAATTCAAGAAGAACAAGATTTTTGGATTAAGATCAAAGCTTGGAAATTATTTTTCTCTTTTTCTTGTTGCTCGGCCGAGAGCTCCTTTTTGGAGGTTCTTCAATTCAATTTTTTTTTCTTGAACATTCTATGGATATACATGGATATATTATGCTTGCTTAAATGGTCACATGGAAATCACATGACCATTTAAATGGGGCTTGGGCCAAGCCTCTTGGCTGGCCACCCCTTAAGTTTGCGCCTCAATTTTCTTAAGTTTTTGGTTGAGCCCAATTCATTAAAACTCTCGTTTTTTAATTCCCGAAACCAATTTCCGAAATTCCAATTTTTGCCCTTGGACTTCCTCGAGGTCTTTGCACCAATACTTCCATAAACAACATAACATATTAGCTAAAATCAAATTATTTCCTTGTAACATACAAGTCTTAATTATTTTCACGATTTCCAACTATACGAAGACACGGGATATAACATTCTCCCCCCCTTAAGAACATTCGTTCCCGAATGTTAAATTAGTCTTATAATGTAACGGGGAAGTCTCCCTTTACAATTAGCACACATAACTCATTCGTCAATCAATACAACAAACTTGAAATTTTAAATTACCTGTGGCCGCAGGAAATAAATGAGGGTATTTCTTCTTCATCTCATCCTCCGACTCCCAGGTCATTTCTTTCCGGTTGTTGTTGCGCCACAGGACTTTAACAGAAGGCACTTCCTTAGTGCGTAGTCTCCGTACCTGTCGGTCCAAAATGGTTATAGGCTGCTCCTCATAGGACAAATGCTCCGTTACCTGAATGTCGTCCACTGGGAATATCCTGGAAGGATCACCGACACACTTCCGCAACATAGACACATGAAATACCGGGTGTACTGCCTCCAAATCGGATGGTAAGTCTAGCTCGTAGGCGACCTCGCCTATCTTTCGCACGATCTGATATGGGCCGATATACCGCGGGCTCAACTTTCCCTTCTTACCGAATCTCATAACACCCTTCATAGGCGACACCTTCAGAAACACCCAGTCGCCAATCTGGAACTCTAACGGTCGACGTCGTCTGTCTGCATAAGCTTTCTGTCGACTCTGAGCAGCCAATAATCGCTCCCGAATAAGTTTTACCTTATTTACTGCTTCCTGGATCACATCTGGCCCAATTAACTTAGTCTCGCCCACGTCGAACCAACCAATAGGAGATCTGTATTTTCTGCCATAAAGGGCTTCATACGGTGCCATCTGAATGCTGGAGTGATAACTGTTATTATAAGAAAATTCAATAAGCGGCAAATGATCATCCCAGCTGCCTCTGAAATCAATAATGCAGGCCCGCAACATATCTTCCAGTGTCTGAATAGTGCGCTCGGCCTGCCCGTCGGACTGAGGATGAAAAGCTGTACTGAGGCTCACCTGAGTCCCTAATCCTTCCTGAAATGACCTCCAGAAATTTGCCGTAAATTGGGCACCTCGGTCAGTAATAATAGATACAGGGACTCCGTGAAGTCTGACTATCTCTCTGATGTACAATCTAGCGTAGTCCTCAGCCGAATAAGTAGTCCGGACTGGAAAAAAGTGGGCTGATTTCGTCAATTGGTCAACAATAACCCAAATAGAATCGTACCTGCGTGGAGTGCGCGGTAACCCAACAACGAAATCCATATTAATCATCTCCCATTTCCAGGCTGGAATTTCCATCTCCTGTAATAACCCACCGGGCTTCTGGTGTTCAATTTTAACCTGCTGGCAATTCGGGCACTGACTAACGAACTCTGCAATATCTTTCTTCATACCGTCCCACCAATACAAACTTCTGAGATCGTGATACATTTTTGTGGAACCAGGATGAACAGAATACCGTGCATGATGCGCCTCGCCCATAATTTGTCGCCGTAAGCCTGCAACATCCGGAACACAGAATCTGCCTTCATATAATAATACCCCTTCAGGTGAAATTTCAAATGGAGTCTTGTCTTTATTAAGGGCCACCTCTCTGTACTGAACACTGATAGGATCTTCAAACTGACGCTGCTTTACCTTTGCTATAATAGATGATTCAGCAGCTGCACGAACAGAAATCCCAGAATCTCCAGAATCCGCCAAACGAACTCCAAGGTTGGCCAGCTGATAAATTTCACGAACCAAGTCTTTCTTATCAGATGGTACATCAGCTAAACTGCCCATGGACTTGCGGCTAAGTGCATCCGCTACCACATTGGCTTTTCCAGGATGATACAGAATATCAACGTCATAATCTTTCAATAATTCAAGCCATCTTCTCTGCCGCAAATTTAGTTCTTTCTGCTTAAAAATATACTGGAGACTCTTATGGTCCGTATAAATATCAACGTGGACCCCATATAAATAATACCGCCAAATCTTCAAAGCATGAATCACCGCGGCTAACTCAAGATCATGAGTGGGATAATTCTTCTCGTGCGGTCTGAGCTGTCGGGAAGCATAGGCTATGACTCGACCGTGCTGCATCAACACGCAACCTATCCCAATACCAGAGGCATCACAGAAGAAAACATACCCGTCTGATCCTTCTGGAAGAGTTAACACTGGGGCTGTAATTAATTTTTCTTTCAACAGCTGGAAACTGCGCTCGCAGGCATCTGCCCACTGAAATTTCGCTGCTTTCTGAGTAAGCTTCGTCAGTGGTGCTGCAATAGAAGAACAATTCTCCACGAACCTGCGATAATATCCGGCTAATCCCAGAATACTGCGCACCTCTGTCGGTGTAGTAGGCCTGGGCCAATTCTATACAGCCTCAATCTTCTGCGTATCGACCCGAATACCATCTGAGCCGACAATATGGCCCAAGAATGCCACATAAGTGTTATGTCCCGTGTTTTCGTATAATTGGAAATCGAGAAATAATTACGACTTGTATGTTATAAGGAAATATTTTGATTTTTTGTGCATAGGACCATGTTGGTTATGGAATCATTAATGTCAAGACCTCGGGAAAGGCCGAGGGTAAATTTGGAATTTCGGAAATTAGTTTCGGGAATTACAAAACGGGACTTTTAATGAATTGGGCCAAGAATTGGACAACAAAAATTGAAGCCCAAAATTGTAGGGTGGCCGGCCAAAGGCCAAGGCCCAAACCCATTTTTTTTTTGTGTCATGTGCTATGCACATGACCATTACTAATGGATATATATCAAGATGTCTTGCTAATTATCAAGAACAATAACCACACAACAAAAAAAAAGTGAGCTAGTCCATAAGAAAGGCTCTCGGCCGAGAGTGAGGAGGAGAGAAAGAAAAAAAAATTTCTAGCCCTTGTTCAATCCAAAAATCTTAGTTTCCACATAGTTGTGAAGTACTCAAGGCCCTCTTCAACGGGGTATAATTAGTTTGGCACAAGCACCTCGTTTGCGACAAGTCGGGTTTTCAAGAAAAGGTAAGAATTCTTCCACTTTTGTGTTATGGAATTGGTACGAATGTTATGATGAATGAAATGAAATGAGAATTTTGTGGTAGTAGTGTATGTGTGTGCAGCCGTGTGTGTGTGTGTGTTGGTGTGTGGCCGTGAGCCATGAGAGTTAGAAGGGGAGGTGAATTGAATCCTATTTAGTTCGTTAGTTGTGTCGTTATAACCTTTAAGACGCAAATGATCGATTGATGAATTAAATTGGCGTTGAAAAATGATTTCGGACATCATCGGAAAGTGTATGCCTTTTGTATATTTACGTATATCATTGTATATCTGTGGTACTAAGGACTTTAAATATGATTTATTGTTGATATTAATGAATTCGGAATGAAACGACGCAAGTTAGAATGTTCGTTGTAAGTTTTGATGTTTTGAAAGAATTATGGAAAGTAATGGATTTTGGGCAATTTCGTGTATGGCACGGAATGTATTTGGAATGTGTTGGCATAATCTTGAATGAGAGAATGAATACAATAATATGGATATAGATTTGGGATTTTGAAGTTTGAATGAAAGATCTCCAACTTGTGTAGTAAGGTGGACCTTTGAAGTTAGAGTGGTTTGATTATGATTTGTGTTGTTGTTGATGTGTGGGTTGTGGTTGTTGATGTATTTTGAGCCGAGCTAAGTCTCGGGGGTGTTAGATTTATAGGGGAAATGCTGCCGAAATTTCGGTAGGCAAAAATTAAGTTAATGGCATTTTTAAGCCTAAGAATCTCAATTGGTAACTTTGACCATTTGCAGATTTCAGACGAAGCGGGACTTGACTTTTGGGAGAGCATACGACGTCTGTAAGGTATGTAAAGCTTCCCACTTCTTCGTTTGGCATGTCTTAGTATGCTAGGTGAATATTGGAACCTCCGGAGCATCTCTGCTCCTCGAAACCCGATCCACAAAAAAGTTACTATTCATTCAATTCAATTGAAGCCTAAGGGCTCTATTTTGGCTAGAATGCCACCAATCGTTCGAAACCTATCGAAACGTGGTCGGGTAACTTAGAAATGATTACGTATGAACTTTTGGCCCCTAAATGTTCGTAAATTATGTTCGCCACCTCAATTCGACTCGAGGTGGGCCCGCTAACCCCGAGACGCCCTATTTGTCTTATTGGGCTGTCCTTTTGAATAAAGTTTGATATGATACTTTCGGTTTTGGAACTTCCTCCTACGAGTTATTTTTTGAATACTATGATATGCTAAGTTACGTTTTGAGCCATACGTAATATTTTGGAAACGCTTTGTGAAATGAAACTTTGTATCGACTAAGTATTCGATTATTTTGTACTATGAAATGACTTATGAGACTACTAAGTTTTGAAAGGCTATTTTGAAATATGAATTGCATTTGTTTGCTCACGACTCCGCTCGTGCCTTATTATGACTTCGTTCACCGGTTCCCGGGCCGGTTATGATTCGTGCGCCTTACAATAATTCGGCCGTATGCTGTGTTACGGTTCCCGAGGCTTCGCCATACGGCCGGGTTCCGTTTGGAGTTATGCTGTGATATGGCTCGTGATGCGATACGCTCACCTATGTTTGTGTTTATGTTCGGAGATACGGAGATTTGAAACTTTCTGGTGTTATGCTGTGTGTGGCGCCATAGTCGGAGTGGCGACCACGTTCTTAAGCGTTTGCATGATTTCGTTTGCATTATGTATACGTATATGACTTTGATACGGATTTTGACATACTGATTTGTACTCCACTTTGTTATCTGATTTGCTTTCAGTTTTGATCCATATTTCTGTACTCCGTGCTTTACACACTCTGTACATATTTCGTACTGACCCCCTTTCTTCGGGGGCTGCGTTTCATGCCCGCAGGTACAGACATTGGTGATCCTCCACTGTAGGCTTCACTTTCTGTTATTTTGGAGTACTCCTTCTGATCCGGAGTCCACTTTTGGTACAGACTCCTCTTGCTATGTATATGCTCTGTATATTTGACGATTTGGGTACGGCGGGGCCCTGTCTCACCATATGTCTTTGTTTTGAGTTCGTAGAGGCCTGTAGTCATATATGTGGGGCGAGGGTCCTATATATGTTTGTTTGATTTGTTTTCTGGTCTTAAAGCGGTCCGTTTGTTTTGATGGCCCTAAATGGCCCTTATGCTTATGTTTGCACCTTCGACCGGCGATGTCTATTCCGCCGCTCAGTTTGTATTTGATATGGCATTTTGATTTGTGCGACCGCTTAAGACATATTTGATAAAGATTCAGTTTGATATGACTTTTATGAATTTTTGGAACATGCTCGGATTTGGGAAATGAATATGCGGTTTGGTCTGGGTACCCAGATAGGGTGCCAGTCGCGGCCCACGGGGCTGGGTCGTGACAAAAGTGGTATCAGAGCAGTTTGTCCTCAGAATGTCTACAGGTCGTGCCTCGTAGAGTCTTGTTTATCGATGTGTTGTGCACCACATCTATAAACAGGAAGCTACAGGGCATTTAGGATTTTACCCTTCTTTGGATTCTTAGATCGTGCGGTAAAGCTATATGATTAGGATGATTCTCCCCTACGAATTGCTGTATCTACAGCGAGGCTCCAGAAGAGCAGAAGTGTCGGTATTTGGGGAAAATGTTTCTGACCCTCTTCCTGCAGGTGATCGTAGGTTGATAAATAATGAAGAGGAGCGCTTCGGATGATGGGGATGGGGGTGCTAATAAGGCCCCTAGGACATCACCAGGACCGAGTATGCAGATCCCCAGCTACTCGATTGAGACAGATCCTTCGGAGGATCCAGAGACAATTCCTCCAGAGTTTTTGATCCCCAGAGCAGAGGCTCCCAGGGAAGACAGTTATGATACCGACCCTTCGGAGGACCCAGCGACGATACCTCCAGAGTTTCTTACTCCCAGGGAGGAGGATAGCCCCGAGGCTGAGCCACTAGAGCACTCCTCTGGGACGCCGGAGGAGGAGATCCCCGAGGATGTGCTAGCAGCTCCGGTAGTGGAGCAGTATGTTAGACAGGCTTCCCCAGAGAGTGTTACGCCCTATTCCAGCCCTTTGTCCTGGTCGTCGGTGAACCAGGAATTGCCAGGCTACCTACACTCCTCCGATTCAGATGCAGGTAACACTGGGGGCCAGACCGACGACGATGATGAGGGACACAGTTCCCACGGCAGCTCCCCAGGTTAGACCCGAGTTGATCAGTTATGAGTACGTAAGTTTCCTAGAATTTTCGATATGTGTATGATATCTGTAAAATGCTGTTCTATGAAGACGACGGAAATTTAAAAGGATTAGAGACCTAGTGACCAAAGGCAAGGGCGACTGAGATGTCCCCACCGGCAATGTGAGTCTAGAAATCCCGGATGAAAGTAAACAGGAAAGTGCCTCCGATGCTGTCGAGTTGGGAAGGTGTGGTAGGTGTCGACGACGTTATAATTCTTACTTGAGGTTAT
Source organism: Lycium barbarum (assembly GCF_019175385.1). Classification (NCBI taxonomy): domain Eukaryota; kingdom Viridiplantae; phylum Streptophyta; class Magnoliopsida; order Solanales; family Solanaceae; genus Lycium; species Lycium barbarum. The sequence goes on along the minus strand of NC_083344.1, from coordinate 65,744,258 downwards.
CAGCCCCGTGTGGCTGCGATACGACCTGATATGATATGTATGTGTGTGTATATGTGTTGGCCCTGTGAGGCATAATTGGTATTTCTGGTGTACAGGTTTCGGACAGTAAGAAAAACAGAGGAACCTCTGCCCAAATTTTTCCAGAAATATGGAAGTAAATATGTAGACTAAGTACAAAGAGGTCCCGCAATGCTTGTCGGACTTTAGTTTTCTTCTGCCAGTGGCCGGAGGACACCTTACGGTGATATTTTATCAGATTCCACCGATTATTTGGAGGCGGAATTCGTGGGACGAAGACTTAAATCCGTGGGTTATCCGTAATCACATGTATATGTGTATGAAGGTGAATGTTTAAGATTCAGAAAGGCGACATGGTAATGGTGCGACTTAGCCGGGGGTGGGACCCGCTACAAAATTGTTCCAAAAATTTGCTAAGACCCCGATCTGCCCTAAAATTATGTGACAAAGGCCCTGCGGGGTAATCGACGGAATTATATTAGCCCTAACGCGTCAAAATGCATGAAAGTTTCGGGGTTAAGCGTGCTCAAGCCAGAGAAATTCTGGGATGGGTGACCCCTGGGAAGTAATGTAAAGTTTTTCATAAGTGAGTATGCTAGACATAAATAAAAATTTGGGGTAATCTAAAGGAAAAGAGAATGTGTGGAGTAATTAGTGCCCTTACAGGAGTCGCGCAGAACGAGGCGGACTAAATGGGCAAAAAGAAAAGGGTACAACACCGCTTGGGAAATTGAGCGAATTTGAATAACAGTCAGAGACGTTCGTCAGTAAAGGATGAGTAAATATATCCGTATGTGTGTATGTGTATGTGTATGTGTGTGGGTGTATGATTTTCGTTTGGTGCCCATGTGGGATAAGAGCCAAGTCCCGGCAACCAAAGTTGTGATAGACGAAAGGTTTTACTAAACCGAATACTTGAAGCGAAGCGGGGGCGACGATCCGAATATTGTCAAGGGATAGAAAATCCACAACTACATTATAACTTAGTTTGGAAGGACGATGTCTGAAAGAGAAAACGAGTATGGAGGGTAGGAAAGATGAAGGATAATCAGTGGGAATAAGTGGGATCTTTGAAAGAGTTGATACGCGAGACGCAAGACAATTTGTGTGACAGCTTGGCGAACAAGTTTACAAATAAAGGGAAATTTTTCATGAATCATTGGAGCCTTAATAAGAGTGATCTGATCCTAATTTGGATTCTATCTGCTATACTTCTGCACTCCCGATGATGATAAGGCTCTGTCTATTACGCCTCTATGCTTCCGGCCTCGATTGTGTTCCCATTTGATAAACCTTGGTACATCTGGTTCTGAATCTGATTTTGGTTGTAATACCTCTGCATGATTAGCTCTGATCGCGAATCCGTCTGACACATCTCTGTTTGTCTGACTCTAGATGCGAACCTGTCTGATATGCCTCTGTACGTCTGATTTTGATCACGCGTTTGTCTGATACATCTCGGTATGTCTGATTCTGGTTACGACTCTGTCCGAACATTTCTGCCTGTCTGACTTTGGTCACGATTCTGTGTGATATAGTTCTGTACGTCTGATTCCGGTTTCGAATCTGTCCGATCTGATTCCGTACGTCTGACCCCGATTGTGAATCTGTCTGCTAAATCTCCGGTATGTTCGTATGTGGATCTGTTTTGCCTTCTTAAGCGGCCCGTATGCTACTATGGCCAAGGTGGCCCATGAGGTTGTACGTGTGTATGCATTTGGGCGATGTATATTCCACCACCTTTATGATTTTGATATGACTGTTCTGCACGGGCGACCGCTTAGGAAAAGTGTTCGATAAGTGCTTGTGTGACGTCTGTTGTTAATTTTCAGCTCGAACAACGTATGTTGAGTCTGAATGAGCCTGAGTACGATGATCTGGTTGTGAGTTCGTTTGGAGTGACAGAATATTTCCGTGTGTTTGATTCTGATTACGAATTCGCCTGATGCGCTTTTGTACGTCTGACTTCGACCTCAGATTTTTCTGACATACTTCTGTACCTCTGATTTTGACTATGAGCCGTCTGCCATAGTCTAGTATGTCTGCCTCCGATTACGAGTTCGTTCGATATGCTGCTAGGCGTCCGGTCCTAGTTTTGAATCCGTTGATGTGAAGTGCTTGGTATGATTTTGAATTCGTTGCTGTGAACTGTCTGGTATAAAGTGATTTTGAATCCGTTGGTGTGAGGTATCCGGTATGAAGTGGGATTTCGATAATGTGGTAGGGAAATCAGTGGTGTGATAAGGAATGATATTGGCTATGACGTCTGGAAAGCGTTTGTCCGTTACAGAATATAGCGTGTGGCCCTTAATAAAACAAAGACTCAGTTTGAACTCTCGCCTGAAGGTGTCGCCCATGAAGGGCGTTATGAGATTTGGCAAGAAGGGTAAGTTGAGCCCGCGGTACATCGGGCCATACCAGATTGTTCGGAGGATAGGTGCAGTCGCCTACGAGCTACACTTGCCATCCGATTTGGAGGTCGTACCCCCGGTGTTTCATGTATCTATGTGGCGGAAGTGTATTGGTGATCTTTCCAGGATATTCCCAGTAGATGATCTTCAGGTGACGGAGCAGTTGTCTTATGACGAGCAGCCTGTATCTATTCTGGATAGTCAGGTGAGGAGATTGCGCACTAAGGAGGTGCCTTCTGTCAAAGTCCTGTGGCGCAATAATAACCGGGAAGAGATGACTTGGGAGGCGGAGGATGAGATGAAGAAGAGATACCCCATTTATTCCCTACGCCTCTTGTAATCTAGACTTTTGTATTTGTTGTACCAAAGAACGGATGAACCATGTGTGCTATTCTTATATAAAATGGTTTTCCCGTTATGTTTGTGAGTCTTCATAAGATTTATTTAACATTCGGGGATGAATGTTCTTAAGGGGGGGAGAATGTTATGTCCCGTGTTTTCGTATAATTGGAAATCGAGAAATAATTACGACTTGTATGTTATAAGGAAATATTTTGATTTTTTGTGCATAGGACCATGTTGGTTATGGAATCATTAATGTCAAGACCTCGGGAAAGGCCGAGGGTAAATTTGGAATTTCGGAAATTAGTTTCGGGAATTACAAATCGGGACTTTTAATGAATTGGGCCAAGAATTGGACAACAAAAATTGAAGCCCAAAATTGTAGGGTGGCCGGCCAAAGGCCAAGGCCCAAACCCATTTTTTTTTGTGTCATGTGCTATGCACATGACCATTACTAATGGATATATATCAAGATGTCTTGCTAATTATCAAGAACAATAACCACACAACAAAAAAAAAGTGAGCTAGTCCATAAGAAAGGCTCTCGGCCGAGAGTGAGGAGGAGAGAAAGAAAAAAAAAATTGCTTGCCCTTGTTCAATCCAAAAATCTTAGTTTCCACATAGTTGTGAAGTACTCAAGGCCCTCTTCAACGGGGTATAATTAGTTTGGCACAAGCACCTCGTTTGCGACAAGTCGGGTTTTCAAGAAAAGGTAAGAATTCTTCCACTTTTGTGTTATGGAATTGGTACGAATGTTATGATGAATGAAATGAAATGAGAATTTTGTGGTAGTAGTGTATGTGTGTGCAGCCGTGTGTGTGTGTGTGTTGGTGTGTGGCCGTGAGCCATGAGAGTTAGAAGGGGAGGTGAATTGAATCCTATTTAGTTCGTTAGTTGTGTCGTTATAACCTTTAAGACGCAAATGATCGATTGATGAATTAAATTGGCGTTGAAAAATGATTTCGGACATCATCGGAAAGTGTATGCCTTTTGTATATTTACGTATATCATTGTATATCTGTGGTACTAAGGACTTTAAATATGATTTATTGTTGATATTAATGAATTCGGAATGAAACGACGCAAGTTAGAATGTTCGTTGTAAGTTTTGATGTTTTGAAAGAATTATGGAAAGTAATGGATTTTGGGCAATTTCGTGTGTGGCACGGAATGTATTTGGAATGTGTTGGCATAATCTTGAATGAGAGAATGAATACAATAATATGGATATAGATTTGGGATTTTGAAGTTTGAATGAAAGATCTCCAACTTGTGTAGTAAGGTGGACCTTTGAAGTTAGAGTGGTTTGATTATGATTTGTGTTGTTGTTGATGTGTGGGCTGTGGTTGTTGATGTATTTTGAGTCGAGCTAAGTCTCGGGGGTGTTAGATTTATAGGGGAAATGCTGCCGAAATTTCGGTAGGCAAAAATGAAGTTAATGGCATTTTTAAGCCTAAGAATCTCAATTGGTAACTTTGACCATTTGCAGATTTCAGACGAAGCGGGACTTGACTTTTGGGAGAGCATACGACGTCTGTAAGGTATGTAAAGCTTCCCACTTCTTCGTTTGGCATGTCTTAGTATGCTAGGTGAATATTGGAACCTCCGGAGCATCTCTGCTCCTCGAAACCCGATCCACAGAAAAGTTACTATTCATTCAATTCAATTGAAGCCTAAGGGCTCTATTTTGGCTAGAATGCCACCAATCGTTCGAAACCTATCGAAACGTGGTCGGGTAACTTAGAAATGATTACGTATGAACCTTTGGCCCCTAAATGTTCGTAAATTATGTTCGCCACCTCAATTCGACTCGAGGTGGGCCCGCTAACCCCGAGACGCCCTATTTGTCTTATTGGGCTGTCCTTTTGAATAAATTTTGATATGATACTTTCGGTTTTGGAACTTCCTCCTACGAGTTATTTTTTGAATACTATGATATGCTAAGTTACGTTTTGAGCCATACGTAATATTTTGGAAACGCTTTGTGAAATGAAACTTTGTATCGACTAAGTATTCGATTATTTTGTACTATGAAATGACTTATGAGACTACTAAGTTTTGAAAGGCTATTTTGAAATATGAATTGCATTTGTTTGCTCACGACTCCGCTTGTGCCTTATTATGACTTCGTTCACCGGTTCCCGGGCCGGTTATGATTCGTGCGCCTTACAATAATTCGGCCGTATGCTGTGTTACGGTTCCCGAGGCTTCGCCATAGGGCCGGGTTCCGTTTGGAGTTATGCTGTGATATGGCTCGTGATGCGATACGCTCACCTATGTTTGTGTTTGTGTTCGGAGATACGGAGATTTGAAACTTTCTGGTGTTATGCTGTGTGTGGCGCCAACGTCGGAGTGGCGACCATGTTCTTAAGCGTTTGCATGATTTCGTTTGCATTATGTATACGTATATGACTTTGATACGGATTTTGACATACTGATTTGTACTCCACTTTGTTATCTGATTTGCTTTCAGTTTCGATCCATATTTCTGTACTCCGTGCTTTACACACTCAGTACATATTTCGTACTGACCCCCTTTCTTCGGGGGCTGCGTTTCATGCCCGCAGGTACAGACATTGGTGATCCTCCACTGTAGGCTTCACTTTCTGTTATTTTGGAGTACTCCTTCTGATCCGGAGTCCACTTTTGGTACAAACTCCTCTTGCTATGTATATGCTCTGTATATTTGATGATTTAGGTACGGTGGGGCCCTGTCTCGCCATATGTCTTTGTTTTGAGTTCGTAGAGGCCTGTAGTCATATATGTGGGGCGAGGGTCCTATATATGTTTGTTTGATTTGTTTTCTGGTCTTAAAGCGGTCCGTTTGTTTTGATGGCCCTAAATGGCCCTTATGCTTATGTTTGCACCTTCGACCGGCGATGTCTATTCCGCCGCTCAGTTTGTATTTGATATGGCATTTTGATTTGTGCGACCGCTTAAGACATATTTGATAAAGATTCAGTTTGATATGACTTTTATGAATTTTTGGAACATGCTCGGATTTGGGAAATGAATATGCGGTTTGGTCTGGGTACCCAGATAGGGTGCCAGTCGCGGCCCACGGGGCTGGGTCGTGACAATAAGTTAACCAGAATTCACATTTGGAGAATTTAGCATACAATTTCTGTTGACGGAGAGTGCCAAGTACCGTCCTCAAATGATTCGAATGCTCCTCTGCTGATCGTGAATAAATCAAAATATCATCGATAAACACAATCACGAACATGTCCAGGAAAGGCCGAAATACCCGATTCATCAGATCCATAAATACTGCTGGAGCATTAGTCAACCCGAAAGACATGACTCTGAATTCATAATGCCCGTACCGGGTCCTGAAAGCTGTCTTTGGGATATCAGATTCTCGCACTCGCACCTGATGATAACCTGAGCGCAGATCCACCTTTGAAAAATATTTAGCACCCTGCAACTGATCAAACAAATCATCAATCCAGGGGAGGGGATATTTATTCTTTATAGTCACCTTATTCAGTTGCCGATAATCAATACACATCCGCAGTGACCCATCTTTCTTTCTCACAAATAATACCGGTGCTCCCCAGGGTGATGTGCTGGGTCTGATAAAGCCCTTATCCAGCAAATCTTTCAGCTGCTCCTTCAACTCCTTCAATTCAGCCGGTGCCATCCTGTATGGAGGAATAGATATAGGCTGCGTATCTGGCATCAAGTCGATAGTGAAATCTATCTCCCGTTCGGGCGGAAGACCCGGAAGCTCATCAAGAAATACGTCCGGGAATTCATTAACGACCGGAACAGACTGAATGGTAGGTGTCTCAGCTGTAGTGTCATGCACACGAACTAACTGATAGATATAGCCTTTCTGAATCATCTTCTTAGCCTTGAGGTACGAAATAAACTTACCCCTCGGCGATGCTGTAGACCCGAACCACTCTATAACTGGTTCCCCTGGAAACTGAAAACGGACTACCTTTTTCTGGCAGTCAACATTAGCATAACAGGAAGCTAACTAGTCCATACCCATAATGACATCGAATTCCAGCATATCTAATTCTATCAAATCAGCTTTAGTGCAGCGATCACATATAGTCACGGAACAATCCCTATATACCTGCCTCGCTATAATACAATCCCCCACCGGTGTAGCAACCTCAAATGGCTCTATAGGCTCAGACACTATCCCAATTTTACTAGCAACGAGCGGGGAAATATATGATAAAGTAGAACCAGGATCAATCAGTGCATATGCAGATCTGGAGAAAACCAATCATGTACCTGTGACGACATTCGGCGAAGCCTCCTGGTCCTGGCGACTGGCTAATGCATATATGCGGTTCGAGGGACAGCTAGAACCCGAAGCATTGCCACGACCTCGACCGCGTCCCGCCGGTGCCGGCATACCTCGCCCCGCAGGGCGTGCAACTGATGGAGCAAATGATGAACCAGCGGCTGACCCCGTCGGCTGAGCCACACTACCAGAACCGCTCGCCAACGGACAATCTCGCATAAGATGGCCCTGACCACCGCACGAAAAACAGGCTCCAGTAAGTCGATAACACTCTCCCGGGTGCGATTTCCCGCAATGGGAACAACGGGGCCTGGGTGGTCTGGGCTGGCTGGGACCTCTAGCTATCTGTGATCCTGATGCTCTGGAGCTTTGACCGGCCCCAGACTGTCCTGCACTGTCAAATCTCCTACCGGCTGGCTGTGTACCCCGGCCTGACGGAGGAGGATGTCTGCCTGACTGCTGCTGCTGAGGCTGTCCGCCTCGAGAATCTCCAGAATAACCTGCGGATCTGGCCCTCTTGGGCGGCCTCCTGTCCCGATCTCTGCTAGAATAATCAGCTCTATGTCGGTCCTCCATACCCAGGACATAAGCCTGTAGTCGGGCAATATCCATGTCTGCCTGCAATGCCACCGCCATACAACCATCAATCAAATAGCGGTCTAACCCCATCACGTATCTGTGCATCCGATCGGCCATATCTGCTACTATGGCAGGTGCATACCGGGCCAAAGAATCAAACTCCATATTATACTCACGGACGCTCCGACCCCTCTGCTGCAGATGCAAAAATCGGACAACCCGCGCCCGCCGTAACTCTGGGGGCAAAAGGTGGTGAGTGAAAGCAGTCACGAACTCGTCCCAAGTAGCTGGGGTAGCACCCTCACCCCTAGATAGCTCCCAGGACTCATACCAGTGAGCAGCAACATCCCGTAGTCTATGCGAAGCCAACTCAACAGACTCGGTCTCTGAAGCCCTGACCAAGTCTAGTGAGCGCCGCATCCCCCGAATAAAGTCATGGGGGTCCTCATCGGGCTTAGACCCGAAAAACTCTGGAGGGCCACACAATTAGAACTCTCGAACCCGCAGGCTGTCACGCCTGTCGTCATCATCATCGTCCCTCCGCCCGCGTCTGCGAGCCTGCCCTGCTACCAATGTGGTCAACAACTGTACAGCCTCCATCAGGGTCCTGTTCTCCGCCCCTGGCTGTGGAGCTGGAGTCTCAGGAGCGGGTACTCGGGCCTCTGGAGCTGCTGATGGACCTGCTCCAGGCTGTACCACTGGTGGTGTAGCGGACCCCTCTGAGTGGGGCACGACCTCAGGCAAATCATAAACACGAGCCCGGGTAGCTCGCTGTTCCTGACTGGTCTCTCCCATCCTCGCCTTGCCCTTCTGGTCCGCCGTTGCCTTCTTCGGAGGCATCACTGCAAACACAATAACGAATCAGATCAAAATCATCCTAATAGCACAGCTCTAACGCACGATCTAAGATTCCAAAGAAAAGTGACACCCTAAATGCCCTGTAGCCTCCTGTTTATAGATGTGGTGCACAACACACCGATAAACAAGACTCTACGAGACACGGCCTGTGGACATTCCAAGGACAAACCGCTCTGATACCACTTTTGTCACGACCCAACCCCGTAGGTCGTGACTAGTGCCCGATCTGGGCACCCAAACCCATCTATCAAATGCATTCAAATATATAGCAGGAGCTGACAAGGCTATATTCCAAATTTAGATAATTTCCAGAAAAATTTCGGCAGAGTTTCCTTTGTTTTACAGACTATCCAAAATAACCCTGTACACAGCAAACACCAACAAAGGCCACACAGAGCTACAAAGCAACGTATAAACATATGCGGACCGGCCGCCTCGGCGTATGAGATCGCCCAAACAACATATACACATAACCATACAGAAAGACCCTAACCCACAAACATGTCCACAGACCTCTAAACAGACCGACAGAATCATATGACGGGACAGGGCCCCGCCGTACCCAAATAGTCAGATATACAGAAATATGTACATGGCAAAAGGTATATATACCAAAAGTGGACTCCGGATCAAAGAGGAGTACCCCGAAATAGCAGAAAGTGGAGCCTACAGTGGAGGATCACCTGTGTCTGTACCTGCGGGCATGAAATGCAGCCCCCGGGGAAAGGGGGTCAGTACGAAAGATGTACTGAGTATGTAAAGCATAGACTACAGAAATATGGGCCACAACTGAAAGCAAACAGATACAACGGGAAGTACTGAATGATATATTAAAATTTGTATCAAAACATATACACATAATGCAAATAAAATCATGCAAAGCTCAGGAACGTGGTCACCACTCCGACGCTGGTGCCACACACAGCATAACACCAGAAGGTTCAAATTTCCGTACATCCCCGAGCACACAAATCAGCATAACATATCACCAGCCATATCACAGCATAACTCCAAACGGAACCCGGCCCTATGGCGAGGTCTCGGGAACCGTAACACAGCATACGGCCGAATTTATCATAGTACGCACGAATCATAACCGGCCCGGGAACCGGTGAACGAAGTCATAATAAGGGCACGAGCGGAGTCGTGAGCAACAATGCAATTTGTACATCAAAATAGTCTTTCGAAACTTGATTACATCATAAGTCATCTCATTAATCAAAGTAGTCGAATAATTTGTTAGTACGGAAGTTCATTTCACAAAGGTGTTCTCAAAGTGGTAAGTATGGCTCAAAATATAGCTTAGTACATTATAGTAATCAAAACATTCTTTCATAGAAGACAATTTCATAACCGAAGATCCCTTATCAAAACTTTTCCAAAAAAAGAGAGCCTAATAGAACAAATAAGGCATCTCGGGGTTAGCGGGCCCACCTCGGGTCAAGTCGAGGTGGCGAACATGAATTACGGACATTTGGGGTCTATGGGATCATACATAAAGGTTTCGAAGTGATCCGACTACCTTTGCATGAGTTTCGGACGTTTGGTTACTTTCTAGTCTAAATAGGATCTTTAAGCTTCAATTGAATTGAATGAATAGTAGTCATTCTCTAATTCGGATTTCGGGGAGCAGAATTGCTCCCGGGGTTCCGATATCAACTTAGCATACTAAGACATGCCAAAAGAAGGAGTGGGGAGCCTTACATACCTTATAAACGTCCTGTGCTCACCCCGAACTCAAATTCCGTTTCGTCCAGAATCTGCAAATGGTCAAAGTTACCAATTTAGAGATTCTAAGGCTTAAGAATTCCCTTAACTTCATTTTTGCCTACCGAAATTTCGGCAGCATTTCCCCTATATATATAACACCCCCGAGACTTAGCTCGGCTCAATAAATATCAGTAACAACAACCCAAACATCACAAACAACATAAACCACAACTAAAGCACTCTAACTTCAATATTCTTCTTTTCTATATAAGTTGACAATTTTCATTCAAACTTCACAATACCAAACTAATGTCCACTTTATTGTGTTAATTCACTCATTCAAGGTTATTCAAACACATCCCAATTATGTTCCAAACAATATACATAAGTTCTAGGAGTTCGTCACTTTCCATATTTCATCCGAAATGTCAACAACTACGACGAACATACTAACTCGCATTGTTTCATTCCGAATTCATTAACAACAACTATAAGTCACATTTGAAGTCTTAATATCATAATTATACAAGGATATACGTGAATATACCAAAATCATATACTTTCTCATAATAATCCGCAACCATTTCCGATGCCAATTCAATTCGTTAAACATTCATTTACGTCATAAATGTCACAACGAGGCAACTAACAAACTAAACAAAATCAAATTCACTCCCCTTCCACACCAACATGGTATCCCGTCGGAGAGCGTCTTGAACTTACTACAATACAAGAAGAACAAGATTTTTGGATTAAGATCAAAGCTTGGAAATTATTTTTCTCTTTTTCTTGTTGCTCGGCCGAGAGCTCCTTTTTGGAGGTTCTTCAATTCAATTTTTTTTCTTGAACATTCTATGGATATACATGGATATATTATGCTTGCTTAAATGGTCACATGGAAATCACATGACCATTTAAATGGGGCTTGGGCCAAGCCTCTTGGCCGGCCACCCCTTAAGTTTGGGCCTCAATTTTCTTAAGTTTTTGGTTGAGCCCAATTCATTAAAACTCTTGTTTTTTAATTCCCGAAACTAATTTCCGAAATTCCAATTTTTGCCCTTGGACTTCCTCGAGGTCTTTGCACCAATACTTCCATAAACAACATAACATATTAGCTAAAATCAAATTATTTCCTTGTAACAAACAAGTCTTAATTATTTTCACGATTTCCAACTATACGAAGACACGGGATATAACAGTATACTCGTACTCCGTACTAGTTCATTCGCTTGCGTACCAACGAAAAATTTTCTGAGGTGTAACACTTTTCCTTCCTAACAACATCAGCACAAGATAAAATATGATCTCCAAATAAGAAGGTAAATCCCTAAGCAACAAGTTTGGAATCACACACGTGGCTACCAACCAATAAGTCAAAACAACGCAACAACTCAATATAATACATCAAGGCGACAAGCCATAGTCAACGATAATACCAACCTAAGTATTCCATCCCGACTCTATACCCGAAGGCGTACATGCTTTCTCCAACAATCACTAACTCTACATATGCTTTACTAACTAAAGTCTAACCATAAGGTAAGCCATAACCTACCGGGAATGCCGAACAGGAGCCACGAACGACAAAACCTTAGCCTTGCCCTTTCTTTACGCCTCCAAATACTCAAAGTCTTACCATATTCGAATTCTACATTAGAATTCAAGCAAAACAATAACCATATTGTTATACTTCTAATTTAGGTTTAATTCTAACGATGAAAAATGGGGAAATAGACCCACAAGGGTAAAATGGGTAACTTGAAGGTGGAATAGGAAATTCATGCTATAGATGATCAAAACCCACTATTCAATTGATAGATTAACTCAAGATGAAGCCAATTTCAAAATTAAAGTTAAACCCCTAATTTGGGTATGAACCCTAACTTTTCAATCCTCATATTAATCTCTAACAATGGAAGATTTAAGCTTATCAACAATGAAGTCATCAAATTCTAACTAACCAATATCATCACTAATTCCATTTAGGAAGTCTAGAACATATTTCAAGAAATTATCATCAAAACCCATCTTCTACCTTAAGTTCTATGAATTTTCTATCATGGATTCATGCTTAAGAAAAGGAAAAAGGATGAAATATAGGTTGGAGAACTTACCTACTAGAAAACCGAACAAGAAAGTGCCTTGCAAATAATAAATGAGGTGATAGGAAATGAAAGATTTCAACTAGGAATTTAAATAATAATCTTGTCCCATCATCCGCTGCAGCGGTACCCTGTCCGCTACAGCAAGCTCGCTACGGCGGATAAAAGCCTGCTATGGCGGCCAACCATGAACACACTCAGCCGCTATAGCAGCTACCACTTCCCTATCTCGAGTGCGCCACAGCGGATGGTCGTCCACTGTGGCGACTCGTTAAAACCTCACAAAGCTCGCTACAACCGCCCCGTGCATCGCTGTCGCGAATCTGGTGCCCCTGAAGTGGACACTAGACTCCAAAATTTCCTGATTTTCGATAAGTTTCAACCCGAAATTCGACTACCACTCGAGGCCCCACAGATATAAAGCAAACATGCAAACACCCATAAAAACGTGCTACGAACTCATCCGTGGGCTCAGAATTCCCACCGGAGGTCTATTTAACCAAGTCAACCCTCAATGGCGTAAATCCAAATTTCCAACCCAAGTCCCAAAACACTCCGAAGTGCATTGGGAGCCGAACTGAACATACTAATACGTCGCACACAGTCATCTGGAGCTCTCGGAATCGATGAAATTCCGAAAAAAGTTTGTTTTCAGAAACGTCAACTATGTGTCAAGCCTACCTTACTTAAAGGCTCAAAATACCATTAGTCACACCAAACCCACCCGATGGCCTCAGAAAAGCATCAACAAGGGCAAATGCACTATAATGACCAAACGGGTCGTTACATCAGATACCAATTAAACAACCGTTCGTCCTCGAACGAAGAAAGAGAGTCAGAAAGCTGACGGTAGCCAAGGTATCATTATCATAACAACACGAAAGGCTTTACGGCACGAAGTGCGCCACAAACACTGCCCTCTCACCTTATCAGTCAACCTTCCTAACTTAACTAAAAGACCCAATTTCCATATTCCTATACTCGAAATGCTCTCACAACTGATCCCCAAAATAAAGAACTGCTTTGCTGGAATTCTCTGATATAACCATACCTCTAAACTCGATCAATAGCTCCCACAAACATCTCTCAAAACAACACGAACTTTTAGATATAGGCACAATCATAGCTTACTTTGAATCGGTAAAATACTCTGATCCTGCTAACCTTTCTTCCACCCCTCTAAAGTCATTCCTTGCACCACGATTTCTTAAAAACACATAAACACAAGCCCGAAGCCATGGCTTACTCTTTCAAGAAAATAATTCTTGCTTTATCAAAGAAAATCTATGCAATTCCATCAAACTGATCTTACTCATAGCCGACTTCGCTAGTGCTGGGTCTTTTTAAACCTTCAAATCACAATAAGTATGCATAACACTGAATCCCTTGCCTAGCCAAGTCCCTAGGAAACCATCTGATCACTCTAAAGAACTCTCGCAACCATAGTACCTCCTCAAATCATTAACAAGTATCGACAAAACTATTATATCTGTCCGAATAGCTGCTCCCGGTAAAATGCAGTCAATTCCACTCGCAAACCCTGATAAAGCTAGGTAGACCTGTCATACCTCAAATCTGAACTGAAACTCATCGAATCCGTGAAGGTAATTTATTGGAAACCCATAAGTCTCTCTGGGAACATAACCATAGTCCATCAACATCTAATCAAACACTCCTATCCCGAATTGAATGCATTAACCCTAAATACTACCAATAGCCACTTAAATTGACTCCGACTTTTCGAAACCAATCACAGTCCTACCACACCTCTGTGGCAACCAATTGTAATCTACTCCTCACGTATAATAAATCATGTCTATCACTCTCTACTCCAAAAGCTGAATCATATCCAAGCTGTCAACTGGGTACGGAAGAATCATATCTTATGTTTGCAACCTTCACTTCTCTCGACCTTTACCCGATGCGCAAATCAGATACAACCCTAAATATTCTAACGCAAAAAACCTGTAGCCTAATATAATAACCCTTTAACCATCGAACCTCCCATTATAATACCTCGATATGCCTATGACATTTTTGAAAGAATCAAATCTCATAACCTCTTGCCCAAAACTAGCAAAACTATTTTTGAGTTCTTAATATCCAAAAGTATTTACCTAAGATATCCAGACAATATTACTCGTAACATAAAATACTTACCATGAATACGGTCCCATCTCGAGAATATAACTCTAGCCGTCACATAATAGGAATGCTCATAAATCTTTTCTCTTAAAACCATACTAACTCATCCACTATAGAGTGTTACGAAACTATCCAACGGTGTACCACACAAGCCCCATCCTATAAACCTTAACATGTCAGTTACCTAAAATTCTTTTCTCAGTAGTGGCTGATCACTGAAACCTCACGGAACTTCGGCATATCACTTAGTCCTTTTCTATAGACTTCTTTCTTAAGCTTACTCAACGATCATCCCCTACCTCAATTATGCAAGAAAACAACACCACATTCTCTATAAACCAAGTAATTTTGAAGACGTACCTCATTCTTACCGATTCTCGATCAACTATACCTTTCTTATTCCTCAATTTCCCAATTCCAATCAAATCACAATCATCATCACCACAACCATTTCTCGAACCCACTCAGTAGAATACCATATAATCAATCATAAGCCTTGCAAACTAGCCGAGTTATTCATGGAGATAGTATTAGGCCACGCACTCTACACACTAGCGTTCCCTTAACTCACTCAACTCTAAAACTGAATAGTTTCCAAATCTAGCGTAACACACACACAGTTCTACTAATGTCCCCACGTATCTCCACCAAGGTGCTTTTGCTCAAATTCCTTTAACTCAAATTCTGCATGTCCTCTATAACTTGAATTTGTTTAAAGCTCATTATTGATTTATCACTTCAAACATCCCAATTGTCGAACCAGAATACCTCTAACCATCCGTGCAATTATCCCTTTCATTTGATCAACTCAACCAAGTAGCAACACCAGCAATAGCAGGAGCTAGCCGAAACTTACACAACAGGTACAAAACTCTTAACCCTAATCCAATATTAGATGCAACACATATAGCTTCTTGAGTACTAAACTTTACACTTTTCCAACACTATAGTCCTTTCATTAATCAACCACTGGCTCCTATTTGCCCACGACATAACCAAATATACCAACCCAACACTGAACCTTTATGTTTATCCTACCATGCATGATCGTAACATAACTCTCAATCCAACTAGCCCTTGATTCCACGATATCCCTATCATGCCTCTAAACACGATGACCTGATGAACATACCCTTTGCTGACAGACCCGAACAACAACTGCCCAACATCTTAAGTCTCCACTTGTCACAAGTAGTCCTGCTTTCTGATCTAGAACTGATATCCACTTTCCTGAAAGGACCCACAAGCCACTAGCATAAAATCACGTCAAAGCCTAACTTAACCTTTCATGGCTGAATATGAAATCTACTCTCGTACCAATTACAACTTTATTCTAACAAGCATGTCAGATACCAATTTTTTCCCTTCCTAATAGCAGAGATTATTCTATCCAAGTCCTCTTCTTTATTACACGCAGTCATTGTACTCTTTCCAAATCCACTGACCCTTTCCGAACTTACACTCGCCCTTCATATCGACATCTAATACTTTGCCACTGATGAATTGTTGACTTGCCATAGGTACACCCGTGCCACGCACACCATCATAATGCCTTGACAAAGTTGAAACCTCTCCCAAAACCAATCCTATCATCTAATGAATAACTTTGTTAAGCCATGTATGCCCTTTTTCCTCTTCCGAGCAACCCAACACTGAAAATGCAAAGATTATTTGACCCTCTGTACTATCTTTCCCATTTTTCAAGAAACCCCCACAACGAACGAGTCTAACCACGATTTCCACACAACTAAAACCTTAAGCTCTAGCTAGAAAATGAACTTGGTCACGTATCCAAATCAGGATGACACATCTCATACCATACCACAACACGTCATAACAAAACCAATCGCGTAAGGATTTTAAGGACAAATTCCCACATTTTGTGGGTGATTAAGATAAGGACATTGACATACCAATTGGAATCGACTAGATACTAATTTTAACGAAGTAGCACGACGAATGAAAGAATTCAAAGTTTCCTAAATGTCTTATAGCCTCTCGCAGATAGGTACGGAGCTCATTGTATCGATCCGTAAGACTCTACTAGACATGCTCTTATAACTTATAGACCTGGTAACCTAGGGCTCTGATAGCAACTGTTCACGGCCAAGTTTCAACAAGTCACGCGGGCACCTACCATTTTCCATCTCGGTAGGCGATCGCTTTCCCAAAATCATCAATTCAAACCACAATAAAGTAAATACAACAGAATAAGCAAAAGCCTGAATCATAAATAATCATAAGTGTAGAATATAAATACAATCCCTAAGGAACTGGTTTGACTCGTACAACAGCAACTAAGTAATGTCTAGAAAATACAACTCTCAAATGCTACACACATCTATTTGAATGGAAGAAATAAAGACAGGGATAAAAAAGTCTCCGAGCAGTAACTCGTCCGATGCTCACCCTAGATACTCGCAAACTAGGCCTCAGAAATTAGCCTTGGGAAGTGGAAGTGGAACCTGTCTCAAAACTCTACACCTCGAAAAGGTAGCATCAGTACAAACAATACGTACTGAGTAGGCATCATAGGCCGACAACAGTTAGTTAAAATATATAAAGAAAGAGACTAAAGAATAGACATGCTCACAATCAGGTATACAAACCACACAGTCCAAGAATAACAACTCAAGTACATAAGGATAAATAGCCGAATCATGGCCTATGGTGAAGCATCTAAACACAAGTCTTGCCATGTTTTCAAAGATCCCTCAGAATAACCATAAACACTAGTACAACTAACAATGTTACTCCGTAACCTCAAGTCTCAACCTATGAGAAAGTCTTCACTCCTCGAATCCATCAATTTCCAAATATATATTAATCAGGCACACGACGATCTCAAATCAATAACCAACTAGGAAGTCAATGTTCACGATGTCATGATCCAAACCCTAGGCTGCGATGGGCACCCTATGCCCCACTTAATCAAGCATACTTAAACATCTTATTATTAACCTTGTTTTTTGGCCATTTAGGCCATCATAAATGATTTCCATAAAATGGAATAAAGCATTCAATATCGTAAATCAAACCAATATATATACTAAGGTTAAGTTATTCAAACACTTAAAAAGTCAAGTTAAACTAGTAGGTGACTTAACAGAATTCGGACAGTGTTTTCCCTGCATTATATACTTCCATACTACTCCAAAACATCAATAACAACATCAAAAACAACATATCCAAGAGGTTACATTCAAAATAGACTCAAAACCGTATGACCTTTCCACCATGATTCTCTTCACTTTTAAGACTTGTTAAACCTCCAAATGAATTCAACATAAGAGATAAAATGAGGAACATACCTTATTGCTTGAAGAACCTTAGCCCACACAACTTACTTCAATGTTATGCTACCACAACTTCAACCGGAAACAAGTCCAAACACCTTCTATGAACTAGTTGAGGTTTTAAACTTGATCTTCTCTTATAATGGTTTGGGATGCTTATGGATGGCTTGATTGAGTTTAGAGGGTCATTAGGGTTCTGTTTGAAAGAGGAAAATAAGCCTCAAGTCGTGGGAATCATATGATAAGACAAAAATAATTCTCACCGCCTCACTTTCACGGATCATTTTCACAACCGTGAAATGTTTCATGGACCGTGAAATGGTCCGTGGAACTGTTCCAGTGAACCACCAACCTGCCATCAAATCCATTGTGGCCAAACACCATTGTCACGACCCATGAATTGATTCACGGTTCGTGGAAATGGCCATGGAATGGCCTTAATTCAATTCTCCTACAAAACGTATTCTTTCCGATTCGTTTGACGTCCAACCTTCATACCCTCCTCCAAACATGTTTAAGGGCTTATATAACTATGAGATCCCATCTACTTAAGCTTATCTCGTAGAATATACAAGACTCATGCATTCATGCTAGTGCGGAACATTAACGTACGCAAAAGTTAAGATGTAACACACGAGCACCAAACAATACGATAAATTGAATTTGTTTAAAGCTCATTATTGATTTATCACTTCAAACATCCCAATTGTCGAACCAGAATACCTCTAACCATCCGTGCAATTATCCCTTTCATTTGATCAACTCAACCAAGTAGCAACACCAGCAATAGCAGGAGCTAGCCGAAACTTACACAACAGGTACAAAACTCTTAACCCTAATCCAATATTAGATGCAACACATATAGCTTCTTGAGTACTAAACTTTACACTTTTCCAACACTATAGTCCTTTCATTAATCAACCACTGGCTCCTATTTTCCCACGACATAACCAAATATACCAACCCAACACTGAACCTTTATGTTTATCCTACCATGCATGATCGTAACATAACTCTCAATCCAACTAGCCCTTGATTCCACGATATCCCTATCATGCCTCTAAACACGATGACCTGATGAACATACCCTTTGCTGACAGACCCGAACAACAACTGCCCAACATCTTAAGTCTCCACTTGTCACAAGTAGTCCTGCTTTCTGATCTAGAACTGATATCCACTTTCCTGAAAGGACCCACAAGCCACTAGCATAAAATCACGTCAAAGCCTAACTTAACCTTTCATGGCTGAATATGAAATCTACTCTCGTACCAATTACAACTTTATTCTAACAAGCATGTCAGATACCAATTTTTTCCCTTCCTAATAGCAGAGATTATTCTATCCAAGTCCTCTTCTTTATTACACGCAGTCATTGTACTCTTTCCAAATCCACTGACCCTTTCCGAACTTACACTCGCCCTTCATATCGACATCTAATACTTTGCCACTGATGAATTGTTGACTTGCCATAGGTACACCCGTGCCACGCATACCATCATAATGCCTTGACAAAGTTGAAACCTCTCCCAAAACCAATCCTATCATCTAATGAATAACTTTGTTAAGCCATGTATGCCCTTTTTCCTCTTCCGAGCAACCCAACACTGAAAATGCAAAGATCATTTGACCCTCTGTACTATCTTTCCCATTTTTCAAGAAACCCCCACAACGAACGAGTCTAACCACGATTTCCACACAACTAAAACCTTAAGCTCTAGCTAGAAAATGAACTTGGTCACGTATCCAAATCAGGATGACACATCTCATACCATACCACAACACGTCATAACAAAACCAATCGCGTAAGGATTTTAAGGACAAATTCCCACATTTTATGGGTGATTAAGATAAGGACATTGACATACCAATTGGAATCGACTAGATACTAATTTTAACGAAGTAGCACGACGAATGAAAGAATTCAAAGTTTCCTAAATGTCCCATAGCCTCTCGCAGATAGGTACGGAGCTCATTGTATCGATCCGTAAGACTCTACTAGACATGCTCTTATAACTTATAGACCTGGTAACCTAGGGCTCTGATAGCAACTGTTCACGGCCCAGTTTCAACAAGTCACGCGGGCACCTACCATTTTCCATCTCGGTAGGCGATCGCTTTCCCAAAATCATCAATTCAAACCACAATAAAGTAAATACAACAGAATAAGCAAAAGCCTGAATCATAAATAATCATAAGTGTAGAATATACATACAATCCCTAAGGAACTGGTTTGACTCGTACAACAGCAACTAAGTAATGTCTAGAAAATACAACTCTCAAATGCTACACACATCTATTTGAATGGAAGAAATAAAGACAGGGATAAAAAAGTCTCCGAGCAGTAACTCGTCCGATGCTCACCCTAGATACTCGCAAACTAGGCCTCAGAAATTAGCCTTGGGAAGTGGAAGTGGAACCTGTCTCAAAACTCTACACCTCGAAAAGGTAGCATCAGTACAAACAATACGTACTGAGTAGGCATCATAGGCCGACAACAGTTAGTTAAAATATATAAAGAAAGAGACTAAAGAATAGACATGCTCACAATCAGGTATACAAACCACACAGTCCAAGAATAACAACTCAAGTACATAAGGATAAATAGCTGAATCATGGCCTATGGTGAAGCATCTAAACACAAGTCTTGCCATGTTTTCAAAGATCCCTCAGAATAACCATAAACACTAGTACAACTAACAATGTTACTCCGTAACCTCAAGTCTCAACCTATGAGAAAGTCTTCACTCCTCGAATCCATCAATTTCCAAATATATATTAATCAGGCACACGACGATCTCAAATCAATAACCAACTAGGAAGTCAATGTTCACGATGTCATGATCCAAACCCTAGGCTGCGATGGGCACCCTATGCCCCACTTAATCAAGCATACTTAAACATCTTATTATTAACCTTGTTTTTTGGCCATTTAGGCCATCATAAATGATTTCCATAAAATGGAATAAAGCATTCAATATCGTAAATCAAACCAATATATATACTAAGGTTAAGTTATTCAAACACTTAAAAAGTCAAGTTAAACTAGTAGGTGACTTAACAGAATTCGGACAGTGTTTTCCCTGCATTATATACTTCCATACTACTCCAAAACATCAATAACAACATCAAAAACAACATATCCAAGAGGTTACATTCAAAATAGACTCAAAACCGTATGACCTTTCCACCATGATTCTCTTCACTTTTAAGACTTGTTAAACCTCCAAATGAATTCAACATAAGAGATAAAATGAGGAACATACCTTATTGCTTGAAGAACCTTAGCCCACACAACTTACTTCAATGTTATGCTACCACAACTTCAACCGGAAACAAGTCCAAACACCTTTTATGAACTAGTTGAGGTTTTAAACTTGATCTTCTCTTATAATGGTTTGGGATGCTTATGGATGGCTTGATTGAGTTTAGAGGGTCATTAGGGTTCTGTTTGAAAGAGGAAAATAAGCCTCAAGTCGTGGGAATCATATGATAAGACAAAAATAATTCTCACCGCCTCACTTTCACGGATCATTTTCACAACCGTGAAATGTTTCATGGACCGTGAAATGGTCCGTGGAACTGTTCCAGTGAACCACCAACCTGCCATCAAATCCACTGTGGCCAAACACCATTGTCACGACCCATGAATTGATTCACGGTTCGTGGAAATGGCCGTGGAATGGCCTTAATTCAATTCTCCTACAAAACGTATTCTTTCCGATTCGTTTGACGTCCAACCTTCATACCCTCCTCCAAACATGTTTAAGGGCTTATATAACTATGAGATCCCATCTACTTAAGCTTATCTCGTAGAATATACAAGACTCATGCATTCATGCTAGTGCGGAACATTAACGTACGCAAAAGTTAAGATGTAACACACGAGCACCAAACAATACGATAAATTGAATTTGTTTAAAGCTCATTATTGATTTATCACTTCAAACATCCCAATTGTCGAACCAGAATACCTCTAACCATCCGTGCAATTATCCCTTTCATTTGATCAACTCAACCAAGTAGCAACACCAGCAATAGCAGGAGCTAGCCGAAACTTACACAACAGGTACAAAACTCTTAACCCTAATCCAATATTAGATGCAACACATATAGCTTCTTGAGTACTAAACTTTACACTTTTCCAACACTATAGTCCTTTCATTAATCAACCACTGGCTCCTATTTTCCCACGACATAACCAAATATACCAACCCAACACTGAACCTTTATGTTTATCCTACCATGCATGATCGTAACATAACTCTCAATCCAACTAGCCCTTGATTCCACGATATCCCTATCATGCCTCTAAACACGATGACCTGATGAACATACCCTTTGCTGACAGACCCGAACAACAACTGCCCAACATCTTAAGTCTCCACTTGTCACAAGTAGTCCTGCTTTCTGATCTAGAACTGATATCCACTTTCCTGAAAGGACCCACAAGCCACTAGCATAAAATCACGTCAAAGCCTAACTTAACCTTTCATGGCTGAATATGAAATCTACTCTCGTACCAATTACAACTTTATTCTAACAAGCATGTCAGATACCAATTTTTTCCCTTCCTAATAGCAGAGATTATTCTATCCAAGTCCTCTTCTTTATTACACGCAGTCATTGTACTCTTTCCAAATCCACTGACCCTTTTCGAACTTACACTCGCCCTTCATATCGACATCTAATACTTTGCCACTGATGAATTGTTGACTTGCCATAGGTACACCCGTGCCACGCATACCATCATAATGCCTTGACAAAGTTGAAACCTCTCCCAAAACCAATCCTATCATCTAATGAATAACTTTGTTAAGCCATGTATGCCCTTTTTCCTCTTCCGAGCAACCCAACACTGAAAATGCAAAGATCATTTGACCCTCTGTACTATCTTTCCCATTTTTCAAGAAACCCCCACAACGAACGAGTCTAACCACGATTTCCACACAACTAAAACCTTAAGCTCTAGCTAGAAAATGAACTTGGTCACGTATCCAAATCAGGATGACACATCTCATACCATACCACAACACGTCATAACAAAACCAATCGCGTAAGGATTTTAAGGACAAATTCCCACATTTTATGGGTGATTAAGATAAGGACATTGACATACCAATTGGAATCGACTAGATACTAATTTTAACGAAGTAGCACGACGAATGAAAGAATTCAAAGTTTCCTAAATGTCCCATAGCCTCTCGCAGATAGGTACGGAGCTCATTGTATCGATCCGTAAGACTCTACTAGACATGCTCTTATAACTTATAGACCTGGTAACCTAGGGCTCTGATAGCAACTGTTCACGGCCCAGTTTCAACAAGTCACGCGGGCACCTACCATTTTCCATCTCGGTAGGCGATCGCTTTCCCAAAATCATCAATTCAAACCACAATAAAGTAAATACAACAGAATAAGCAAAAGCCTGAATCATAAATAATCATAAGTGTAGAATATACATACAATCCCTAAGGAACTGTTTTGACTCGTACAACAGCAACTAAGTAATGTCTAGAAAATACAACTCTCAAATGCTACACACATCTATTTGAATGGAAGAAATAAAGACAGGGATAAAAAAGTCTCCGAGCAGTAACTCGTCCGATGCTCACCCTAGATACTCGCAAACTAGGCCTCAGAAATTAGCCTTGGGAAGTGGAAGTGGAACCTGTCTCAAAACTCTACACCTCGAAAAGGTAGCATCAGTACAAACAATACGTACTGAGTAGGCATCATAGGCCGACAACAGTTAGTTAAAATATATAAAGAAAGAGACTAAAGAATAGACATGCTCACAATCAGGTATACAAACCACACAGTCCAAGAATAACAACTCAAGTACATAAGGATAAATAGCCGAATCATGGCCTATGGTGAAGCATCTAAACACAAGTCTTGCCATGTTTTCAAAGATCCCTCAGAATAACCATAAACACTAGTACAACTAACAATGTTACTCCGTAACCTCAAGTCTCAACCTATGAGAAAGTCTTCACTCCTCGAATCCATCAATTTCCAAATATATATTAATCAGGCACACGACGATCTCAAATCAATAACCAACTAGGAAGTCAATGTTCACGATGTCATGATCCAAACCCTAGGCTGCGATGGGCACCCTATGCCCCACTTAATCAAGCATACTTAAACATCTTATTATTAACCTTGTTTTTTGGCCATTTAGGCCATCATAAATGATTTCCATAAAAAGGAATAAAGCATTCAATATCGTAAATCAAACCAATATATATACTAAGGTTAAGTTATTCAAACACTTAAAAAGTCAAGTTAAACTAGTAGGTGACTTAACAGAATTCGGACAGTGTTTTCCCTGCATTATATACTTCCATACTACTCCAAAACATCAATAACAACATCAAAAACAACATATCCAAGAGGTTACATTCAAAATAGACTCAAAACCGTATGACCTTTCCACCATGATTCTCTTCACTTTTAAGACTTGTTAAACCTCCAAATGAATTCAACATAAGAGATAAAATGAGGAACATACCTTATTGCTTGAAGAACCTTAGCCCACACAACTTACTTCAATGTTATGCTACCACAACTTCAACCGGAAACAAGTCCAAACACCTTCTATGAACTAGTTGAGGTTTTAAACTTGATCTTCTCTTATAATGGTTTGGGATGCTTATGGATGGCTTGATTGAGTTTAGAGGGTCATTAGGGTTCTGTTTGAAAGAGGAAAATAAGCCTCAAGTCGTGGGAATCATATGATAAGATAAAAATAATTCTCACCGCCTCCCTTTCACGGATCATTTTCACAACCGTGAAATGTTTCATGGACCGTGAAATGGTCCGTGGAACTGTTCCAGTGAACCACCAACCTGCCATCAAATCCATTGTGGCCAAACACCATTTTCACGACCCATGAATTGATTCACGGTTCGTGGAAATGGCCGTGGAATGGCCTTAATTCAATTCTCCTACAAAACGTATTCTTTCCGATTCGTTTGACGTCCAACCTTCATACCCTCCTCCAAACATGTTTAAGGGCTTATATAACTATGAGATGCACCTATAGGCCTCATACAAAACTTCCCAAATGATTCCTAATGCGATCCTACGACAAAATGCTAAATGCGGAACATTAACGTACGCAAAAGTTAAGATGTAACACACGAGCACCAAACAATACGATAAATAACCACTACCAGAAATCAGATGTATGAGTAAATGAAATATGAATGCAATGCAATGATACACACACGCTTCGGGCGAAAATAGCTTGACACCTAGACAGTCATGACCCAGGGGGGACCCACTAAGTCCATGTACCTGTTGTGGCTCACAGCCCGATCCAAGTCAGTGTTGCGGAACGTGCAACCCAATTCCACTCAGTGTTGCGGTACGTACAACCCAATCCAATATATGTATATATATCTATGTTGCAGCGCACAACCCAATCCAAATATATGAGTGTGAATGCATGCATGATAGCAATGCTAACAAGAGTATACCAATGAAAACCATGCCACACATGGACACATATCGTAATATCAAGATCAATATCAATTCCTTCCTCTTCGCAAGTCAATGACCAATAACTGAGAGATACGGTTCACAACCATGAATAAGTCACTAAGTATTCATATCAGAGTATCATGAAAGATGAGAATGAGTGCAATGCATTATGTCAACAAGTGATGACAACGTATTAAATCAATCGTGCCACACATGGACACATATCACAATAACAGTCTTAATATCATAGCTTCCCTTTCCTTCCAAACAACATCAGTACAAGATAAAATATGATCTCCAAATCATAAGGTAAATCCCTATGCAACAAGTCTGGAATCACACACGTGGCTACTAACCAATAAGTCAAAACAACGCAACAACTCAATAGAATACATCAAGGCGACAAGCCATAGTCAACGATAATACCAACCTAAGTATTCCATCCCGACTCCATACCCGAAGGCGTACATGCTTTCTCCAACAATCACTAACTCTACATATGCTTTACTAACTGAAGTCTAACCATAAAGTAAGCCATAACCTACCGGGAATGTCGAACAGGAGCCACGAACCACAAAACCTTAGCCTTGCCCTTTCTTTACGCCTCCAAATACTCAAAGTCTAACCATATTTGAATTCTACATTAGAATTCAAGCAGAACAATACCCATATTGTTATACTTTTAATTTAGGCCCAATTCTAACTATGAAAAATGGGGAAATAGACCAATAAGGGTAAAATGGGTAACTTGAAGGTGGAATAGGCAATTCATGCTCTAGATGATCAAAACGCACTATTCAATTGCTAGATTAACTCAAGATTAAGCCAATTTCAGAATTAAAGTTAAACCCCCAATTTGGGTATGATCCCTAACTTTTCAATCCTCAAATTAATCTCTAACAATGGAAGATTTAAGCTTATCAACAATGAAGTCATCAAATTCTTTGATTAAACTAACCAATTTCATCATTAATTTCCATTTAGGAAGTCTAGAACTCATTTCAAGAAATTATCATCTAAACCCATGTTCTACCTTAAGTTCTATAAATTTTCTACCATGGATTCATGCTTAAGAAAGGGAAAAAGGATGAAATATATGTAGACGAACATACCCACAAGAAATCCACCAAGAATCTCCTTAAATGGCCTCCAAAGTGCCTTGTAAATAATAAATGAGTTGATAGGAAATGAAGGATTTCAACTAGGCAATTAAATAATAATCTGGTCCCGTCATCCGTTGCAGTGGTACCCTGTCTGCTATGGCGGGCTCGCTGCGGCAGATACACACTCTGCCGCTATGGTGGATAGCACTTCGCTATCGCGAGTCCGCCAAATCGGATGGCCGTCCGCTGTGGCAACTCGCCACAACCTCACAAAGCTCGCTACAGCGGCCGGTCCCTCGCTATGGCAGGACCGCTACCGAGAGTCTGGTGCCACTACATCAGACACCAAAAAATTCTTGGTTGTTGAAAAGTTTCAATTCGAAATCCAACTATCACCGGAGGCCCCACAGATACAGAACAAACATGCAAGCACACATAAAAACGTGCTACGAACTCATCCGTGGCCTCGGATTTCCCAACAGAGTTCTATTTGACCAGGTCAACCCCAATGGCCTAAAGCTAAGTTTCCAACCCAAGACCCAAAACGCTCCCAAGTGCCTTGGGAAGCGAACCGAACATACTACCAAGTCACAAATGGTCATTCGGACCTCTTGAAATCGACTGAATTTCGAAAAAAGTCCATTTTCTAAAAAGTCAACTATGGGTCAAACCTACCTTACTTAAGGGCTCGAAATACAAAGAGTTACACCAAACACACCCAATGGCCTCGAAAATGGATCAATAGGGGCAAACGCACTATAACGATCAAAGGGGTCATTACATCATGCACCTTCAACTACCTTGAATAAGCTATTGCTTTCCCTTTGCGTATCAAAACAAAACCAAGGTTAATTCGTGAAGCATCACAATATACAGTAAAGCCCTCTCCCTTCATAGGAAGAGTAAGAATCAGTGTTGTAGTCAATAAAGCCTTGAGCTTTTGGAAGCTCGCCTCACACTCATCTAACCACTGAAAGGGTACATTCTTCTGAGTCAATTTGGTCAAAGGAGACGCAATAGATGAAAATCCCTTTACAAAAAGCTGATAATAGCTACCGAGGCCAACGAAACACTAAATCACGGTCAACTAATTAGGCCTAACCCAATCACGAACTTCCTTAATCCTCTTGGGATCCCCCATAATATCATCCTTGGTCACTACATGACACAATATTGCCACAGAGTCAAGCCAAAATTCGAACTTTGAAAACTTTGCATATAATTGCTTCTCCTTAAGAAATCCTAGCACGTTCCTCAAATATTGCTCGTGCTCTGCTCTACTACGAGATTATATCAAGATATCATCGATAAAGATGATCACGAACCAATTTAGGTACGGTCTGAAAACACCATTCATCAAATCTATGAAAGCTGCTAGGAATTTAGTCAGCCTAAAATACATCATTAGAAACTCATAGTGGCCATAACGGGTCCTGAAAGCTCTCTTAGGGATGTCCTCTGCCCTAATCTTCAACTGGTGATAAAGGGACCTCAAATCGATCTTAGAAAAGACTGATGCACCCTGAAGCTGATCAAGCAAATCATCAATCTGAGGAATGGGATACTTGTTCTTGATGGAAACCTTGTTCAACTGCCTATAGCCGATACACATGCGCATAGATCTATCCTTCCTCTTTAAAAACAACACCAGAGCTCCTCAAGGTGAAACACTGGGTCTAATGAACCCCTCATTCAACATGTCTCATAATTTTTCTTTCAACTCTGCTAGTGCCATCCGATATGGTGAAATAGAAATGGATTTGATGCCCGGCTCCAAGTCAATATAGAAATTAATGTAGCGATATGGTGGAACACTCAAAATATCTATTAGAAACACCTTAAGAAACTCCCTCACTACCTGTAGTAACTCAAGTGGAGGAGTATTAGCATTAGTATCCTTAACATAGGCCAAATAAGCTAAACACCCCTTCCACCTTCCGTCGAGCCTTAAAGAACAATATCACTTTCTTCGCCGCATGGCTAGTGATTCCATTCCACTCCAACCTAAGGACTCCCGGCATAGCTAAGGTAACCACTTTGGAATAAAAATCTAAGATTGAATAATAAAGGGTCAACCAATTCATACCAAGAATAATGTAAAAATCTACCATATCTAAAATCATCAAATCAGCCAAGTGTCATACTCCATCAAAGTAATCGCACAAGGTTGATACACTCAATCCTCCACTACGAAATCCCCAACAGGAGTAGAAACACTAACAAGGACATCAATAGACTCACATAACATATCCAAATTCGAAGCAAAGTAAGTGGTCACATAAGAATATGTAGATTCTTTATCAAATAATGTCGTAGCTGATGGGAAACAAACCGAAATAGTACCTGTGATAATTGTGTAAGAAGTCTCTACCTCTGGCTGCCTGGAAAAGCATAGCACTGAGCATGACCACCCTCGGCTTGAGAACTTCTATGACTACCACCCTCGGTTTGAGAACCTCTATGACTACCACCACGGCCGGTCTGAGTACAACTTCTGCCAGTATAAGAGCCACCTCTGTAACTCGGTGCACTGCCGGTAGCTGGCTGTGCCATTTACCTAGGTGCCACAATTTGAGAACCTTAGTATGGGCCACCCTATCTATGTCTGGGGCATTCCCTGGTGAAATGTCCTAAGTCACCACACTTACAACAACCTCGACGACCCATAGGCTTTTGAAAAGAGCTAGAATAACTTGAGTGATGACTTGGACCTCCAGGCTAGGAATCAGAACCCTAAGAACTGTGTCCTGGACCATAAGCACCATGACTCGAAGAACCACCTGTTGAAGTCTGCATCGCTGGTTGAACGTGTCTCTATCTGAAATTCTATGAAATTAATTCCATTGGACTAAACCAACCCCAAATTGTGCAAGCGCTCATGAAAACTAACTATAAACTCATGCAAGTCATTATCAGGGTGCCCATCATACTGTGGTGGCTTCATCTTCTCAAACTTTTCCCACCTCTTCTGCTCCTCAACTGTCATAGTAGGTTGGGCAACTGGGCGAATATCAACATATGGAACTGGCAAACCCTGAAACTGAGGAGCCATAATTAGTAGCTGGTTGTGCCATTGGGGTCCTATACCTTACAAAAACCATCGGATTGGGAGTCGGAGCTCCAGCTCTAGTCTTGGGGCCCTTCAGAGTAACTGGTAGTATGCCCGCCGGGGCCATACCCTCAAAGAAGCTCATGATACGCACCAAGGTGTCCTAAAGAAAAGGAGTAGCAATTAATCCAGCTGGTGTTTGGGTTTGGGGGGGGGGGGGGGGGGGGGCGGGTCCAACCTCATTCGCCTGCACCAAAATCTCCTCTAGGTCTGTAATCACATATCTAGCATGGACCTGAGCAGCAACTGCTGCTCAGCCTCTGGCTGGTGTAGCAATGTGGGCTCTATCCCTATCTTGCCCTACACCACATTCCCTACCTCTCCCACGAGCCACAATTGTAGCGGGTACGGGTGGGAGTGCGGGTGCGAGCTCCGTGTGTCCAACTGCGGTTGATTGTGTCCTCACCATCTGTGAGAGAGTGAAACAAATAAACTCGTAGAAACTAATAGAATCAAGTACGCACCATAAGGAATAAAATATTAGATCTTTCCTAGATTCCTATAGCCTTTCAAGGATAGATACAGAGCTGATCGTACCCGTCCTCAAATCTCTACTAGATATTGTTCTTGTATTTGCGAGACCGTTAACCTGAAGCTCTGATACCAATTTTTCATGAAGCCACGAAGGCACTAACTCTACCAAGTTGGTAAGCCATCTACAACCCAAATTTTGAAAGAGATAGATCTGAACATGCGAAAATAACATACAAGTCAATTTAAAGTCTTAAGCATCCTTAATAGCATAAAATACGAAAATAAATGTACAACATCCCTGAATCTGGTGTCACTAGTACAAGAACTTCTAAGATACGAATACAAGTTTGAGATAGTACTCAATACATTCTCTGTAATAAAAGGATAGGAAATAAACGATAGAGGGAAAATTCGGTGCTACGGGTAATCGTGTAGCTCATCCTGAACTCTCCAATAAAGCCTCCCAAATGAGCAGCCGAGAAATCTCGTGGTCCACTGGTACTGGGCACAGCATTTGCACAAAAAAAGGGTGTAAAAAGTGTAGCATGAGTCTGGGAAACAACATGTACTCAACAACATCATCGACCGACCCTAGCAAAAATGGAGATGAGGGTTAGCCTAGGATTACTACTGTCACGACCCAGCCCCGTGGGCCGCGACTGGTGCCCTACTTGGGCACCCAAACGGACAAACATACCAAATCGTCATATAATAGCTAGGTCAATTTTCAAATTCATCATTTTAAACGGATCTGAAAATCATTATCTTAAGCGGTCACACGTACAACAATATTGCATCAGAGTCAGAAGGGACGGCGGAATACACATCGCCGAATATATACACACATATACAAACATATAGGCCATTTAGGCCGCATCAAAATCTGATAGATTGGCGGAATGTACATCGCCAGATACAGACAGACGTATAGACAATTAAGCCGTTTTGGCCATAATAGCAAACGGGACCGCATTGAGACGTAGATCATAGACAAACGGACACACATATGACCCATTACCCACATATATGACTACAGGCCTCTACAAACCATAACAGAATCATATGACGGGACAGGGCCCCGCCGTACCCCAAATAGTCAGATATACAAAGCATATATGTCACAAAAGATGTGTACCAACATATGGGCTCCGGATCAGAAGGAGCACTCTATAATAGCAGAATGTGTGGCCTACACTGGCGGATCTCGAACCACTGTACCTGCGGGCATGAAACGCAGCACCTCGAACAAAAGGGGTCAGTACGGAAGATGTACTGAGTATGTAAAGCATAAAGTACAGAAATCCAAACCATAACTGAAGTGAAGGGTACAGAGAAAAAATACCGGATCAATATATCAAGACCTGTACTGAAGACATATGTACATAATGCAAACAGAAATCATGCATAAGGCTCAAGAACGTGGTCACCACTCCGACGCTGGTGCCACAACACAGCATAACTCCAGAAGGTTTGAAATCTCCGTACAACCCCGTACATAACACATCATCACAACATATCATAAGCCATATCACAGCATAACTCTATAAACGGAACCCGGCCCTACGGCGAGGTCTCGGGAACTGTAACACAGCATACTGCCGAATATATCATAGTGCGCACGATCACAAAACTGGCCCGGGAACAGGCAAACGATATCATAGTCATAGGCACGAGCAGAGTAGTGCGGAAACCATATGCATATACACAATTTAATTCCAAGACTCGACAAATAAGTACACATATATGTATATATATATATTGAGGTCAGAAGGTTCAAAATAAGTATCGAGTCTGTCAGAATTAGTATACAAAATATGAGCCTTTAAATTTACAAAACTTTCGAAACGTACTTCATAAGCCATTTTCTGAAAATTTAGAGTCGTTCACATTTAGGAGTTTTCAAATAACTTATGGAGCAAATCAAACGGAGCCTTAAATTCATAGACAAAAGCCCTTTTTTTATATCATACCAAAATAGCTCAAGTAAGGCAAACGAAGAAAATCTCGGGGCTAGCGGGCCCACCTCGGGTCAAGTCGAGGTGGCCGATGTAAATTACAAACATTAGACTGTATGGAGTCATCTAAGGAAGTTTCAAGAAGATTCGGTTACACTTATGAAATTTACGAATGTTTGATCACTTTTCCAACTAAACATAAGAACCGTAGTTCAATTATATTGAATGAATAGTACCCAAAATCTAGCTCGGGTTTCTAAGAACAGAATTATCCACGAGGCTCAAACCTCAACCTAGTATAACTAGGACATGCCAAAAGAAGAAAAGGGATAGCTTTACATACCTCACTTGCGCCTTACGCTCGTCCGAACTCAATCCCCGTTTCGCCCAAAATCTACAATTGGTCATAGTTGCCAAATATGAGTTTCAAGCTTTTAGAATTGCAAGTCTTAAATTCATATTGTCTTCCGAAATTTCGGCAGCATTTCCCCTATAAATTCAACATCCCCGAGAATCACCTCGGCCATAATAACAACAACCAACACTCACAACAATCCCAACAACATCAACAACCACAATAACACACATTCTAACATAATTCTTCCTTTCTACATAAGGCGACAACTTCCATTCCAACTTCACAATATCGAGCTAATATCAACATTTCCATATTTATTAGCTAACTCAAGATTATTCAAACATAACTCAATAACATTACAAGCAATACTCATGGGTTCAAGCATTCCCGCCAATACCATATTCTATCCGAAACTTCTACCAATGCAGCGAAACTACCAAATCGCATTGTTTTCTTCCAAACCCATTAACAACAACCATAATTCACATTTAAATTCTTACTTTCACAACTATAAAAAAAGCATATAAAAATCACATAAATTCCCCATAACAACATACAACCAATTCCAAGGCTAACTCAAATCATTAAACCTTTATTTACGTCGTACATACCATAACGACGCAACTAACCAACTAAATGAACTTCACTTCACCTCACCTTCACCATACTATGGCTCACGGCCATACACTACTTCACACACACACACGGCTATGCACACACACATCACAACTCCATAATTCTCATCCCATTCTCATCAACAGCAACCACAATCTAAATACTAAATAAAACAATTGAATCATTGCCCTTGCAAACCATCCATACATACGGCCACACCCCCATATCCATATTTTCATGAATTTCATTCACTTCTACACACAACAACACAAATGAACCCTTCACAACATATAAAAAAAGGGATTAAATCTTACCTTTCCTCTTCAACTTCTTCACTTGACTAGAATACGGAAACGACAAAACGAACGACTTATCTTCCGAAACAATTTCGCCACGTTGTAGAGGACCCTTGAATTAGTAGGAATACCACAAGAAAATAATTTTTGGGACAAGATTTCAAAGGGTCAAATTTTTTCTACATGGCTGAATGGCCCTCTCTTTGCTCTTCAAGGTTTGATCGTTGAATCTTCTAGTAGAAGATGACTAATGGTCCCTTATATTAATTTATCACATGACTCAAATATTTGGGCTTGGGCCAAGGCACATGGCCGGCCACCCCCCTTGCTTTGGGCCTCAATTTCTCTTTTTTTTTTTAGCCCAATAATTGATGAATCTTATTTGTATTTCCCGAAACAAATTTTCAAAATTCCAAATTTTGCCCTTGGCCTTCCTCCGTATTTCCGCAACAATATTTCTCATAAATATCACACACATATGTTAGATAAAATAAACATAGCCTTATTTCTTTCAAGTCAAACTCATTTCTAATTTTCCGAATGCACAAAACACGGGATATAACATTCTCCCCCCCCCCCCCCTTTAGAACATGCGTCCTCGAATGATAGATTGTCCTTATAGGGTCCCATAAGCATTTCGGGGGAGTTTATTTTTATGAGACGATGAGAACTCTCGATTACATAGTACAAAATCTTATCTGATAGCTGGTCCTCAAATAATATAATTAACGTAGCAATTATGTTTTAGTAATCATATCCTACCTCCATACCCATTCCTTATCTGTCGTTCTGTTTTCTCAATAACTGAATTACTTGGTATTCACATGATTCATCATTCCATACCATAGGTTTCCCTTTTTCCCTACACTATTACATTCCAGCTCCTTTTTGCAAATAATTTCGTACTTTGCCCGTCGGCTCTTTTTGAGGCTCTGCTTACTTACGTTTCTTACTTTCCACCTTTCTGACATTTTGATCTCCTTATCTTCCACTCAATTACTCTCTTTCCTTTTTATAAATTTGGAAAAATTTGGGCAGAGGTTCCTCTGTACTTCTTACTATCCCAACACCTGCACGCAGAAATACCAACAATGCCTCACAGGGCCAACATATATACGTACGTATCATATCGTATCATAGCCACACAAAGCTAATAATTTCAAGTAAAAGTATGAGGATGTCGAGACTTACCTTACATACATAACTCAAATGACACCGGTGGCATTTTCCTATTTATTGCCCTTTTCGATCTTCACTTTACATTTCAATCATACTTCAAATAACTTCCCGAATACACATCTTTCGTACCATTACTTTCCTGTGTACTGTGTAGCTTCCAATATCATCAGTCACTGTCTTCTGTCGATACCGTTCTTCGGCTGAAATCAAGGGTTAGTAAAAGAAAGAATCCATTTCCTACGGCTGGCTCTATCGCACGATCTAAGATCCAAAGAAAGGTAACACCCTAAATGTCCTGTAGCCTCCTGTTTATAGATGTGGTGCACAACACACCGATAAACAAGACTCTACGAGACACGGCCTGTAGACATTCCGAGGACAAACCGCTCTGATACCACTTTTGTCACGACCCACCCCCGTGGGCCGCGACTGGTGCCCTACTTGGGCACCCAAACAGACAAACATACCAAATCATCATATAATAGCTAGGTCAATTTTCAAATTCATCATTTTAAACGGATCTGAAAATCATTATCTTAAGTGGTCACACGTACAACAATATTGCATCAGAGTCAGAAGGGACGGCGGAATACACATCGCCGAATATATACACACATATACAAACATACAGGCCATTTAGGCCGCATCAAAATCTGATAGATTGGCGGAATGTACATCGCCAGATACAGACACACGTACAGACAATTAGGCCGTTTTGGCCATAATAGCAAACGGGACCGCATTGAGACGTAGATCATAGACAAACGGACACACACATGACCCATTACCCACATATATGACTACAGGCCTCTACAAACCATAACAGAATCATATGACGGGACAGGGCCCCGCCGTACCCCAAATAGTCAGATATACAAAGCACATATGTCACAAAATATGTGTACCAACATATGGGCTCCGGATCAAAAGGAGCACTCTATAATAGCAGAATGTGTGGCCTACACTGGCGGATCTCGAACCACTGTACCTGCGGGCATGAAACGCAGCCCCCCGAAGAAAAGGGGTCAGTACGAAAGATGTACTGAGTATGTAAAGCATAAAGTACAGAAATCCAAACCATAACTGAAGTGAAGGGTACAGAGAAAAAATACCGGATCAATATATCAAAACCTGTACTGAAGACATATGTACATAATGCAAACAGAAATCATGCATAAGGCTCAGGAACGTGGTCACCACTCCGACGCTGGTGCCACAACACAGCATAACTCCAGAAGGTTTCAAATCTCCATACAACCCCGTACATAACACATCATCACAACATATCATAAGCCATATCACAGCATAACTCCATAAACGGAACCCGACCCTATGGCGAGGTCTCGGGAACCGTAACACAGCATACTGCCGAATATATCATAGTGCGCACGATCACAAAACCGGCCCGGGAACCGGCGAACGATATCATAGTCATAGGCACGAGCAGAGTAGTGCGGAAACCATATGCATATACACAATTTAATTCCAAGACTCGACAAATAAGTACACATATATGTATATATATATATATATATATATTGAGGTCAGAAGGTTCAAAATAAGTATCGAGTCTGTCAGAATTAGTATACAAAATATGAGCCTTTAAATTTACAAAACTTTCGAAAAATACTTCATAAGCCATTTTCTGAAAATTTAGAGTCGTTCTCATTTAGGAGTTTTCAAATAACTTATGGAGCAAATCAAACGGAGCCTTAAATTCATAGACAAAAGCCCTTTTTTTATATCATACCAAAATAGCTCAAGTAAGGCAAACGAAGAAAATCTCGGGACTAGCGGGCCCACCTCGGGTCAAGTCGAGGTGGCCGATGTAAATTACAAACATTAGACTCTATGGAGTCATCCAAGGAAGTTTCAAGAAGATTCGGTTACACTTATGAAATTTACGAATGTTTGATCACTTTTCCAACTAAACATAAGAACCGTAGTTCAATTATATTGAATGAATAGTACCCAAAATCTAGCTCGGGTTTCTAAGAACAGAATTATCCCCGAGGCTCAAACCTCAACCTAGTATAACTAGGACATGCCAAAAGAAGAAAAGAGATAGCTTTACATACCTCACTTGCGCCTTACGCTCGTCCGAACTCAATCCCCGTTTCGCCCAAAATCTACAATTGGTCATAGTTACCAAATATGAGTTTCAAGCTTTTAGAATTTCAAGTCTTAAATTCATATTGTCTACCGAAATTTCGGCAGCATTTCCCCTATAAATTCAACATCCCCGAGAATCACCTCGGCCATAATATCAACAACCAACACTCACAACAATCCCAACACCATCAACAACCACAATAAAGCACATTCTAACATAATTCTTCCTTTCTACATAAGGCGACAACTTCCATTCCAACTTCACAATATCGAGCTAATATCAACATTTCCATATTTATTAGCTAGCTCAAGATTATTCAAACATAACTCTATAACATTACAAGCAATACTCATGGGTTCAAGCATTCCCGCCAATACCATATTCTATCCGAAACTTCTACCAATGCAGCGAAACTACCAAATCGCATTGTTTTCTTCCAAACCCATTAACAACAACCATAATTCACATTTAAATTCTTACTTTCACAACTATACAAAAAGCATATAAAAATCACATAATACAACCAATTCCAAGGCTAACTCAAATCATTAAACCTTTATTTACGTCGTACATACCATAACGACGCAACTAACCAACTAAATGAACTTCACTTCACCTCCCCTTCACCATACTATGGCTCACGGCCATACACTACTTCACACACACACACGGCTATGCACAAACACATCACAACTCCATAATTCTCATCCCATTCTCATCAACAATAACCACAATCTAAATACTAAATAAAACAATTGAATCATTGCCCTTGCAAACCATCCATACATACGGCCACACCCCCATATCCATATTTTCATGAATTTCATTCACTTCTACACACAACAACACAAATGAACCCTTCACAACATATAAAAAAAGGGATTAAATCTTACCTTTCCTCTTCAACTTCTTCACTTGACTAGAATGCGGAAACGACGAAACGAACGACTTATCTTCCGAAACAATTTCGCAACGTTGTAGAGGACCCTTGAATTAGTAGGAATACCACAAGAAAATAATTTTTGGGACAAGATTTCAAAGGGTCAAATTTTTTCTACATGGCCGAATGGCCCTCTCTTTGCTCTTCAAGGTTTGATCCTTGAATCTTCTAGTAGAAGATGACTAATGGTCCCTTATATTAATTTATCACATGACTCAAATATTTGGGCTTGGGCCAAGGCACATGGCCGGCCACCCCCCTTTCTTTGGGCCCCAATTTCTCTTTTTTTTTTGGAGCCCAATAATTGATGAATCTTATTTGTAATTCCCGAAACAAATTTCCAAAATTTTAAATTTTGCCCTTGGCCTTCCTCCGTATTTCCGCAACAATATTTCTCATAAATATCACACACATATCTTAGATAAAATAAACATAGCCTTATTTCTTTCAAGTCAAACTCATTTCTAATTTTCCGAATGCACAAAACACGGGATATAACAACTACTTCTACACTTTACTGCTATTAGTCCACAATAATAATATTCTCAATAATCTCAATAATAACAGGTTATAAGACTAGGTAAAAGCTTCTAATCAACAAGTCTGTCAAGTTTCCAAATAAGCATTTAGAATAGGTAACCACTCAAGTAAATCAACAACCAAGAAATCAATGAGATAATGTGTTGTGTTATGGTATGAAATGCAATGCAAGGCCTTTTCCATCTCCCAGTAAGCACACATTCAAACATTAAAGAATCGTAACTCATGGGGAACTCTGGAGGTCTATATACAAACCCAGAATCATTTCCCTTCGGGTTCCTAGCCTCTTAGGCTGCCAAATCATCATACACAACTCGTAGGCTCACATTACTTGTCACTTGGCCAGTCATGCTCATATCATTAGCATCAATCTATCTGAAACCATTTCCCCTCAGACTTTCAACACGTATCCTCAAATGCACATGAGATATATTATACAGCATGACTATGGCATGATCAATAGTAAGAAATCAAGCTAAGGAGTAAAGACTCAATCACAATCATAATAAGACAGGTAATAAGCATAGAAACTGTAAATAAGGGACCTCATATCCCAATCACAGACATAATCAATCTATGTTATCAACTAATGCCCAAAGCATGACATTCAGACCGAATTATACAACACAAATACGAAAATACCCTTATCATGGCACCGGTATCCGATACAAATGCTCGTCATCTCACAAGTACTAGAACCCCCTCTGGGTACCCCGTTGCACCATCTTATTAGTAAAATTTTAACTAATCATGAAGCTTAAGTTAAGGTGCGGCCTTGTCCCTGCGACCTTTTCTTCGCATGTGCGAGCCTGGTCCAACTCTCTTTTCTCGTGCCTGTAGCCCACCATACGCAGGTGCTAGCCCAACCTCGCTGGTACGAGATACCGAACACTAGAAAAATCATGCAACTTCTATATTTTGATCCAACACACATAACTCATCCGAGACCTCCCGGACATAAATCAAATATGCAAACCACTTCTAAAACACACTATGAACACACTCATACCTTTAGAATTTCCAAAAGAGGTCATCTTGACCTGGTGCTGACCAAGGTCAACTCCAAATCCTTCAAAACTAGATTTCCAACCAAATGACCTAAATACCCCTCGAATCCCTCGGGAACCGAACCAACTACTCAACCAAGTCATAATCGTCCTTCTGGACCTAATGGAATCGATGAAACTGCCTAAAAGACTCATTTACCACCGATGTTGACTTTGGTCAACCAAACACTTATAAAGTTGTAGAATTCCCATTTTCTCACTCAATTCTCATTCGAATACCTCGGGAATCACGCGACCCATCCCCACAAGTCAAATATACTCTAACAAAGTTAGAGGAAGGGTTAACAGGAATAAA
Organism: Lycium barbarum; assembly: GCF_019175385.1. NCBI lineage: Eukaryota > Viridiplantae > Streptophyta > Magnoliopsida > Solanales > Solanaceae > Lycium > Lycium barbarum. The sequence goes on along the minus strand of NC_083344.1, from coordinate 65,704,998 downwards.
ATAGTTAAAAAAACTTATTGGATCATTACACCAGTCAATAACATTCCTTAAAAATTACCAATTCTTAACCGTTATAATCAGTTAAGAAATGTACAGCTCAGTGAAGCCAAAATTGTGCACGTTTCCCTGCTTACTAAATACTTTAATTGAATTGCACATAAAATAGAAGAAAGGAACACGAATAAACGGTAGAATATATGTTTCTTTGTATTGTATATCTCACGTATACCTCGAATTCTCATGTACATGAAGCCACTCCCCTTTTCTAGCTCTTTACTAGTCCAATAATGCACAATTTAATATAAGGAGGAAGAAAGTTCTTTCCACCAACAATGTGGGAGAAACTGTATTTCACATAAAATAAGAATGAATAAAGGAAAAGGGACCACAAGAATAAAGAGAGGAAAGATAATTTCATCATTCTGTGCATTACTAATAGTTTTATTTCCAACATTATTTTCCTCTAAAACTATTTCAGAGGAAACCTTATACATCTGACTAGATGATAACAGATTGTTAATTCCTCACAGTGAGGAGTTGGATCTGTAGCTTGCTGGGGTCTCAGGGGATAATATGGGTACTTTGTGATATGCCTTCCACTACAGGTCCAACAAAACTTGGAAAATGCCAAACGTAGACCATCTATATGTGGTACTAAAATTGTAAAATCTTCATTGATTTCTTCAAAAGTCATGGACAACGTACAGTTCGTAAAGTTTTTTCCTTAAATCTTTATTTCTAGATCAGTGTTTTGAAACAACATATTCTCATTTAAATTTTCTCTTTTAGTTATTGTTGATTAGAAGAGATTAATAAGTCTGCGATTTGTATATTATGCATGAATTTTGTTAATGCATGAAGTTTGATGAAAAGAAAAAACTTTTATATCAGTGTAAATGGCATAATGAATGGTGATGTGAATGTTCCCATAACGTGCAATTGGAAGAGGACAAATTTGCAGAAGTTCATACGGTACAAAACTACAAGTCGAATAGCTTATGAGGTTTTGAAAAAATGTTGACAGATTTCAAATTAAATAGTGATCTTAGTCATTACTAAAAGTAAAAATATTTTTATATAAATTTTCCCCCTCTTTCGTTTTGTTAGTGACAAGTTATTGTGTCATTTGCATGTATGAAATTTTAATTTTTCATTATTTTGGTATCAAGTTGATTCTCTTGGAGAGAAAGGTCTGAGGCTAAGGACCATGTGCTATATTCTTATTCTTCTTTATTTTTTCTTTTCTCCATATTTTTCTTCTTTCCAGTAAATCTACCTTTTTTATGCGTATTAGCATTTTACCTTTAATTTTTGTGTATTTATATTGTAAAATTCTCTTTGCTTGGTAGAAAAAAATGTTTTAAAATAAATATAGACATTAATATGTATACCATTATTTACTAAATTATTTGCGATTTTCATAGTTATAAGAGAATAACCGCGTGAAGTGGGAACCTTTTCACTGGTTGCATTATTAGTTGGATGAGAGTGCAAAATGAAAAGGACCCAAAAGAAAGAATGGAGTATGAATTTACATGTTGAGTAGTGAGTACAATCTGAAGCCTTCTTATCGTAAACCTTAATTTTGTGTCCTCAATCCAACAAAGCCCTTAACTACTTTTATATTTTTGAACGAACATGTTCTCTCAACTTAAAAGATTTCGTATAAAATAGCCTCTAAAATATCCTAGAACTATATCTTTTCATCTAGGTTCAATGGAGATGCTTGGAGGCTAGAGGTGTACCTGTGGCATACATTAGGACGATCAAGGACATGTATGATGGGGCCAAGACCAGGGTAAGGACTTTGGGAGGAGACTCAGAGCACTTCCCAGTGGTGATGGGGCTGCATCAAGGATCAGCTCTTAGCCCATTTTTATTCTCCTTGGTGATCGATGGATTGACGCGACAAATTCAAGGTGAGTTGCCATGGTGTATGTTATTTGCGGATGACATAGTCCTCATTGACGAGTCTCACATCGGGGTTAACACTAAGATGGAGGTTTGGAGACAAACTCTGGAGTCTAAAGGGTTCAAGTTGAGTAGGACCAAGACAGAGTACTTGGAGTGCAAGTTCAGTGATATAGTACATGAGGCTGACGTGGAAGTGAAGCTTGGCATCCAGGTCATACAGAAGAAAGATAGTTTCAAGTATCTTGGGTCTATTATACAAAGGAATGGGGAGATTGATGATGACGTCACACATCATATTGGTGCAGGATGGATGAAATGGAGGCTTGCCTCCGGAGTGTTGTGTGACAAGAAGCTGCCACCAAAACTTAAAGGCAAGTTCTACAAAGTGGTGGTTAGACCAGCTATGTTGTATGGGCAGAGTGTTCGCCAGTCAAAAAATCTCATGTTCAGAAGATGAAAGTGGCAGAAATGAGAATGCTGCGATGGATGTGTGGGCACACTAGGAGTGATAGGATTAGGAATGAAGTCATCCGAGACAAGGTTGGAATAGCCTCAGTTGAAGATAAGATGCGGGAAGCGAGGCTGAGATAGTTTGTGCATGTGATGCGGAGAGATGAAAATGTCCCGGTGCGAAGGTGCGAGAGGTTGGCCAGCGACGGTTTCAGAAGAGGTAGAGGTAGACCGAAGAAGTATTGGGGGGAAGTGATTAGACAGGACATGGCGCATTTCCTGCTTACGGAGGACATGACCTTAGATAAGAGGGTATGGAGGACTCATATTAGGGTAGAAGGATAGTAGGTAGTCGCGTCTATCCTCCCTTAAGAGTAGTTATGTTGTTCTATTGTTTCTTGTGTCTTGATTTCTGTGAGTATCTGTTGGTTTATAATGACTTATTTACTTTCATTGTTTTCATTTTCATAGTTATCTATAGCAGTTAATTCTCCTTTTACCATGACTTCCTTGTTTTGTTATTCCTTGCTTTCATATTGTTTTCGATACGCTTGATCATATCTAACCTTTTGTCTTTTCATCTCTTTGTCTCCTCTCTTGAGCGGAAGGTCTTTCGGAAACAGCCGCCCTACCTTTCAAGGTGGGGGTTAGGTCTGCGTACACTCTACCCTCCCCAGACCCCACATAGTGGGATTATACTGGGCTTGTTGTTGTTGTTGTTGTATATCTTTTCATCTAAACCTATCATATCTTTTGAACTTGACTGACATGATTTTAACTGTATATATCTAGCTTAGTTATAGTTTTTTCATTCTTTTTTTTTTAATAATTATTATTCTGTGTTTGTAGTTTCATTTTCTTTCATTACAATTCTATATTTTGTTTTTTTTTTCCTTCAACATGCTTCCATTCACTAAGTCCATACTTTAATAGAGAATTGTTCTCAAACCCCAATAATAGTTTGACACTGTAACTTTTTGTGTTTTTTTTTTGCTTTCGACTACTCTGACTATCACCTCATAATGACTGGCACAGTATTTTTACAAACGATTTAGGAGTTGAGTTATGTGTTCTAGATTTTTTTAGCACTAGAATGTCAATGTGGTGATTAGTGGTACGCTCAAATTACACCTAACGTATGGCGTAATGCGGACGTTGTCAAATATAGTAACCCAACTAGGTTGGGGTCGAATCCCACAGGAAATAGGGTGTGAAAAGGTTACTATTGTAGTGAAGTACTTAACGTGTGGTCTTTATTTCGTATTCCGGTTAGTTTCTAAAAGATTTTTGTTTTTACTAGTTATTTTGATTGGATTGTAATTAATTGGAATAAAAAATCCAAGGTTGTGTCCCCTTTAGATCAAGTGTAATGCTAAGGGTGTAAATATGATATACTTCTAATGGATTGTTGTACGAATGCACTTAACCTCTAATTTACTTCCTAATATTTCCCAATAGTTAGAAAGTATGTCCCTTTATGATTTTCCCAAATATAAAAGAGTTCATATTAAGAATGGTTAATATGTGCCAAGTAAACCCCTCTTATTCCTTAGTGGGTTTATTAAACGAAGGTTAACACCCCCGAGTTTTTGTTACTCATCCCTACTAAACCCTAACTCACTTTCCCAAGTAAAGCAAGGTTTTATGGCTTAAGTTAGTGTTTGCAACCATCAACTATTATTGAAGAACAAGGAATAAGTAAAAACTAACAAACCATTATGCATATATTCAATACCCAACACCCATCATTGGGTTCACAACCTTAGTATTAGATTTAGCTACTCATGGTTTTTAATGCGAAACAAAGTAATAAAGAGTTCATCAAAGCTTACACATGAATAAAGAAGATAAAAAGGTTGTTGTCTTGTTCTCAAAAGCTTTAAAACTATGCAGTGTTCAATGCCCAAGGATAATGAGACAAGAATCTGACTAATAATGACCCACAAAAACCCTACATTAAGTATTTATAATGGTCCAAGTAATGGAAAATATCTTGAAAAAACTGCCCCCGTCGGATCAGTATACGGACCGTAAAATGATATAAGGTCCGTAAAATATTCAATCTCCATCGTAAAATTTGAATTCTCTTCAAACTTCTACACTTCCTTTTGACGAACCGTAAATTGGTTTACGGTCTGTAGATTTGTGCCATAGATTTCGCTCTGGTTGAGATGTAAAATGTTACTGATCTGCGCTAGGATTTACAGATCGTAAAATAATCTACGGTCCGTAAAGTCTGCCGTGAATTTTTTTCAGCTGAGACGTATACTGTGATCGTTTTGCATCACAATTGATGGGTTGTAAAATGATATACCAACTGTCTTTTGTGCTGTGAATCCTTCTCTTCAGCAAACTTCTCTTTCTGCACATCTTTTTGAGATCTTTTCATATAATTCCTCGACTTTTGCCTTGTGGACAATAAATACCTAAAACACATTAAGAACACATCACAACGACACAAACTTGCATGAAAACATGTAAAACTCGCTGTTAAAAAGCATCAAATGTGTCGTAATTACTCGGCACATCAACACCTCACACTTAAAGTCTTTGCTTGTCCTCAAGCAAGTAACACAACACATACGATTCTCACTAAAGCTTAGATATCACAAAGTACCAATGTCTACAATGATTTTGGCTGACAAGTATCGGCATGCATATATCTCAAGATCTGACCCCTCATATTTTAAACAAGACGTATAACTCACAAACGATTATAACTCACAATAAAGCTTCAATCAAGGACGTTATGTTATTGGTAGTGTCTATGTGCACACGAGTCCATTTTGGGTAGTCCATTATTTTCAGCAATCTCCTCAACCTATATGCCCTCACAAAGGCCAAAGAATGTCCCGAAACACATATGTATGAATACACACAGGGACCAAAGACAAAGGAGAAGGAATACTCTCACACTCACAAAGAAATTTCACATGCCATAAATGCAATGTCATAAGCATGCCCTTATTTTTAGTAGCTTCAACTTTGGATGGTTTGGTTGCGATCACGTAAGGAATTTTTCATGGGTTGTAATGCAGGCTTAGGGACGGGTAGGATAGCTTTGGATCATAGTAACTAACCCTCATTGAACTCTGCAAATTGTTTTTTATTTTCTCCTTTTCATTCCTCTTTCCATTCCTTCTTTTTTTCTTAATCCTAGAACCCTAATGTGGTTCATCAAACTGCTTATATTTATTTATTCAACCACATCAAATCATAGGCTAGGCATCTCAAACCCACCCAAACTTAGGCTTAAGCCTCGATTTCATTCCTTTTGCGTTTCACCCCCAACATAGGCTTTATGCCTCTTATTTCTCATATAAAGTGTAAAGGAGGGAACATGTTCCAAAAGTGGGAATATATTCAACAAGGTAAAGGCTAATTAGCGGCTAGTCAAGAAAAAGGGTTTCGATGCTCAAAATTGGCAACTAGGGATCATATATGTGACAGGGTAGGCAAAAAGGCTTTAGGGTTTTAAACTATATCAAAGGCAACCTAAGATCATGTCAACAAACAAACTATCCTTAGAAAAATGGCATGACTAACCAGGAAAGTTCTAGATTGCAAGCATAGAACATGAATATAGTACTAGTGCTCTCACAACATTGGCATATGGAATTGAGTATCTTGTCTTCAAATTTTATTTGACTTCCCGAGCAAGTACTAAACACAGAGACAGGGGCTAAGCTTGCATGGTATCTGCCTACAAGGCATACACATGTACAGCTTACTTCTGCTCCAGGACAAGCTCTGTATGTCTATTCTGTTATTATTCACACTCTATATTCAGTTACTATGTTTTCATTTATGCCTTACATAATCAGTACATTATTCGTACTGACGTCCCTTCTTGTGGACGCTGCGTTTCATGCCGCGCAGGTCAGCAGACAGGTGGATTTGAACCCTAGAAGCTCTATCAGCCGCACTTGACAGCGTTCCAGTTGTTCCGGAGCCCCACTTCCGCGGTACTATTTTGCGTATGTATATTCGGGCACAGCAGTACCCGGCCCTATCTATGTATAAGTGTACTATGTCTAGAGGCTCGTAGACAGATATGCACAGTCAGTTATGTATTACTAATAGTTTTATTTCCAACATTATTTTCCTCTAAAACTATTTCAGAGGAAACCTCATACATCTGACTAGATGATAACAGATTGTTAATTCCTCACAGTGAGGAGTTGGATCTGTAGCTTGCTGGGGTCTCAGGGGATAATATGTGTACTTTGTGATATGCCTTCCACTACAGGTCCAACAAAACTTGGAAAATGCCATACGTAGACCATCTATATGTGGTACTAAAATTGTAAAATCTTCATTGATTTCTTCAAAAGTCATGGACAACGTACAGTTCGTAAAGTTTTTTCCATAAATCTTTATTTCTAGATCAGTGTTTTGAAACAACATATTCTCATTTAAATTTTCTCTTTTAGTTATTGTTGATTAGAAGAGATTAATAAGTCTGCGATTTGTATATTATGCATGAATTTTGTTAATGCATGAAGTTTGATGAAAAGAAAAAACTTTTATATCAGTGTAAATGGCATAATGAATGGTGATGTGAATGTTCCCATAACGTGCAATTGGAAGAGGACAAATTTGCAGAAGTTCATACGGTACAAAACTACAAGTCGAATAGCTTATGAGGTTTTGAAAAAATGTTGACAGATTTCAAATTAAATAGTGATCTTAGTCATTACTAAAAGTAAAAATATTTTTATATAAATTTTCCCCCTCTTTCGTTTTGTTAGTGACAAGTTATTCTGTCATTTGCATGTATGAAATTTTAATTTTTCATTATTTTGGTATCAAGTTGATTCTCTTGGAGAGAAAGGTCTGAGGCTAAGGACCATGTGCTATATTCTTATTCTTCTTTATTTTTTCTTTTCTCCATATTTTTCTTCTTTCCAGTAAATCTACCTTTTTTATGCGTATTAGCATTTTACCTTTAATTTTTGTGTATTTATATTGTAAAATTCTCTTTGCTTGGTAGAAAAAAATGTTTTAAAATAAATATAGACATTAATATGTATACCATTATTTACTAAATTATTTGCGATTTTCATAGTTATAAGAGAATAACCGCGTGAAGTGGGAACCTTTTCACTGGTTGCATTATTAGTTGGATGAGAGTGCAAAATGAAAAGGACCCAAAAGAAAGAATGGAGTATGAATTTACATGTTGAGTAGTGAGTACAATCTGAAGCCTTCTTATCGTAAACCTTAATTTTGTGTCCTCAATCCAACAAAGCCCTTAACTACTTTTATATTTTTGAACGAACATGTTCTCTCAACTTAAAAGATTTCGTATAAAATAGCCTCTAAAATATCCTAGAACTATATCTTTTCATCTAGGTTCAATGGAGATGCTTGGAGGCTAGAGGTGTACCTGTGGCATACATTAGGACGATCAAGGACATGTATGATGGGGCCAAGACCAGGGTAAGGACTTTGGGAGGAGACTCAGAGCACTTCCCAGTGGTGATGGGGCTGCATCAAGGATCAGCTCTTAGCCCATTTTTATTCTCCTTGGTGATCGATGGATTGACGCGGCAAATTCAAGGTGAGGTGTCATGGTGTATGTTATTTGCGGATGACATAGTCCTCATTGACGAGTCTCACAGCGGGGTTAACACTAAGCTGGAGGTTTGGAGACAAACTCTGGAGTCTAAAGGGTTCAAGTTGAGTAGGACCAAGATAGAGTACTTGGAGTGCAAGTTCAGTGATATAGTACATGAGGCTGACGTGGAAGTGAAGCTTGGTACCCAAGTCATACAGAAGAAAGATAGTTTCAAGTATCTTGGGTCTATTATACAAGGGAATGGGGAGATTGATGATGACGTCACACATCATATTGGTGCAGGATGGATGAAATGGAGGCTTGCCTCCGGAGTGTTGTGTGACAAGAAGCTGCCACCAAAACTTAAAGGCAAGTTCTACAAAGTGGTGGTTAGACCAGCTATGTTGTATGGGCAGAGTGTTCGCCAGTCAAAAAATCTCATGTTCAGAAGATGAAACTGGCAGAAATGAGAATGCTGCGATGGATGTGTGGGCACACTAGGAGTGATAGGATTAGGAATGAAGTCATCCGAGACAAGGTTGGAATAGCCTCAGTGGAAGACAAGATGCGGGAAGCGAGGCTGAGATGGTTTGTGCATGTGATGCGGAGAGATGAAAATGTCCCGGTGCGAAGGTGCGAGAGGTTGGCCAGCGACGGTTTCAGAAGAGGTAGAGGTAGGCCGAAAAAGTATTGGGGGGAAGTGATTAGACAGGACATGGCGCATTTCCTGCTTACGGAGGACATGACCTTAGATAGGAGGGTATGGAGGACTCATATTAGGGTAGAAGGATAGTAGGTAGTCGCGTCTATCCTCCCTTAAGAGTAGTTATGTTGTTCAATAGTTTCTTGTCTCTTGATTTCTGTGAGTATCTGTTGGTTTATAATGACTTATTTACTTTCATTGTTTTCATTTTCATAGTTATCTATAGCAGTTAATTCTCCTTTTACCATGAATTTCTTGTTTTGTTATTCCTTGCTTTCATATTGTTTTCGATACGCTTGATCATATCTAACCTTTTGTCTTTTCATCTCTTTGTCTCCTCTCTTGAGCCGAGGGTCTTTCGGAAACAGCCGCCCTACCTTTCAAGGTGGGGGTTAGGTCTGCGTACACTCTACCCTCCCCAGACCCCACATAGTGGGATTATACTGGGATGCTTGTTGTTGTTGTTGTATATCTTTTCATCTATACCTATCATATCTTTTGAACTTGACTGACATGATTTTAACTGTATATATCTAGCTTAGTTATAGTTTTTTCATTCTTTTTTTTTTAATAATTATTATTCTGTGTTTGTAGTTTCATTTTCTTTCATTACAATTCTATATTTTGTTGTTTTTTCCTTCAACATGCTTCCATTCACTAAGTCCATACTTTAATAGAGAATTGTTCTCAAACCCCAATAATAGTTTGACACTGTAACTTTTTGTGTTTTTTTTTGCTTTCGACTACTCTGACTATCACCTCATAATGACTGGCACAGTATTTTTACAAACGATTTAGGAGTTGAGTTATGTGTTCTAGATTTTTTTATCACTAGAATGTCAATGTGGTGATTAGTGGTACGCTCAAATTACACCTAACGTATGGCGTAATGCGGACGTTGTCAAATATAGTAACCCAACTAGGTTGGGGTCGAATCCCACAGGAAATAGGGTGTGAAAAGGTTACTATTGTAGTGAAGTACTTAACGTGTGGTCTTTATTTCGTATTCCGGTTAGTTTCTAAAAGATTTTTGTTTTTACTAGTTATTTTGATTGGATTGTAATTAATTGGAATAAAAAATCCAAGGTTGTGTCCCCTTTAGATCAAGTGTAATGCTAAGGGTGTAAATATGATATACTTCTAATGGATTGTTGTACGAATGCACTTAACCTCTAATTTACTTCCTAATATTTCCCAATAGTTAGAAAGTATGTCCCTTTATGATTTTCCCAAATATAAAAGAGTTCATATTAAGAATGGTTAATATGTGCCAAGTAAACCCCTCTTATTCCTTAGTGGGTTTATTAAACGAAGGTTAACACCCCCGAGTTTTTGTTACTCATCCCTACTAAACCCTAACTCACTTTCCCAAGTAAAGCAAGGTTTTATGGCTTAAGTTAGTGTTTGCAACCATCAACTATTATTGAAGAACAAGGAATAAGTAAAAACTAACAAACCATTATGCATATATTCAATACCCAACACCCATCATTGGGTTCACAACCTTAGTATTAGATTTAACTACTCATGGTTTTTAATGCGAAACAAAGTAATAAAGAGTTCATCAAAGCTTACACATGAATAAAGAAGATAAAAAGGTTGTTGTCTTGTTCTCAAAAGCTTTAAAACTATGCAGTGTTCAATGCCCATGGATAATGAGACAAGAATCTGACTAATAATGACCCACAAAAACCCTACATTAAGTATTTATAATGGTCCAAGTAATGGAAAATATCTTGAAAAAATGCCCCCGTCGGATCAGTATACGGACCGTAAAATGATATAAGGTCCGTAAAATATTCAATCTCCATCGTAAAATTTGAATTCTCTTCAAACTTCTACACTTCCTTTTGACGAACCGTAAATTGGTTTACGGTCTGTAGATTTGTGCCATAGATTTCGCTCTGGTTGAGATGTAAAATGTTACTGATCTGCGCTAGGATTTACGGATCGTAAAATAATCTACGGTCCGTAAAGTCTGCCGTGAATTTTTTTCAGCTGAGACGTATACTGTGATCGTTTTGCATCACAATTGATGGGTTGTAAAATGATATACCAACTGTCTTTTGTGCTGTGAATCCTTCTCTTCAGCAAACTTCTCTTTCTGCACATCTTTTTGAGATCTTTTCATATAATTCCTCGACTTTTGCCTTGTGGACAATAAATACCTAAAACACATTAAGAACACATCACAACGACACAAACTTGCATGAAAACATGTAAAACTCGCTGTTAAAAAGCATCAAATGTGTCGTAATTACTCGGCACATCAACACCTCACACTTAAAGTCTTTGCTTGTCCTCAAGCAAGTAACACAACACATACGATTCTCACTAAAGCTTAGATATCACAAAGTACCAATGTCTACAATGATTTTGGCTGACAAGTATCGGCATGCATGTATCTCAAGATCTGACCCCTCATATTTTAAACAAGACGTATAACTCACAAACGATTATAACTCACAATAAAGCTTCAATCAAGGACGTTATGTTATTGGTAGTGTCTATGTGCACACGAGTCCATTTTGGGTAGTCCATTATTTTCAGCAATCTCCTCAACCTATATGCCCTCACAAAGGCCAAAGAATGTCCCGAAACACATATGTATGAATACACACAGGGACCAAAGACAAAGGAGAAGGAAAACTCTCACACTCACAAAGAAATTTCACATGCCATAAATGCAATGTCATAAGCATGCCCTTATTTTTAGTAGCTTCAACTTTGGATGGTTTGGTTGCGATCACGTAAGGAATTTTTCATGGGTTGTAATGCAGGCTTAGACGGGTAGGATAGCTTTGGATCATAGTAACTAACCCTCATTGAACTCTGCAAATTGTTTTTTATTTTCTCCTTTTCATTCCTCTTTCCATTCCTTCTTTTTTTCTTAATCCTAGAACCCTAATGTGGTTCATCAAACTGCCTATATTTATTTATTCAACCACATCAAATCATAGGCTAGGTATCTCAAACCCACCCAAACTTAGGCTTAAGCCTCGATTTTCATACCTTTTGCGTTTCACCCCCAACATAGGCTTTATGCCTCTTATTTCTCATATAAAGTGTAAAGGAGGGAACATGTTCCAAAAGTGGGAATATATTCAACAAGGTAAAGGCTAATTAGCGGCTAGTCAAGAAAAAGGGTTTCGATGCTCAAAATTGGCAACTAGGGATCATATTTGTGACAGGGTAGGCAAAAAGGCTTTAGGGTTTTAAACTATATCAAAGGCAACCTAAGATCATGTCAACCAACAAACTATCCTTAGAAAAATGGCATGACTAACCAGGAAAGTTCTAGATTGCAAGCATAGAACATGAATATAGTACTAGTGCTCTCACAACATTGGCATATGGAATTGAGTATCTTGTCTTCAAATTTTATTTGACTTCCCGAGCAAGTACTAAACACAGAGACAGTCCAATACTTACGATGTCATAGAAGAATCATGCATATCAATTATTTAAAACATTTAGAGCGTACAAATTTGGAGGGTGCTCATTTTCACGAGCACACATCATACACACCATAAGTTGGTTCAGCCGCTACCGCATGAGTGACAATTACTCTATTTTATCTAAACAACTACCTACACATTCTAGTTTCAACAGAAATAAAACCCTCAGGAAAATAACCAAGGTAAATAAAAGTTGAGAAGGGTCCTAAACAGATATGTATATATTACAAAAAAAACCAAGTAGCCCACCTCCAACCAAAAAAATATGCATTGTCCCCAATGCATCAAAGTAAGCACAGAAATTAGGGCAAGGACTACCTGGGGCACACTAGGTGCTCAGAGCATCCTGAGGCGTCACAGCCTCAACAGTATGAACTGGAGCTGAATCAGCAACTGGCTCGGTGGCACCTGCAGTGAGGCTGCCTGGCTGTGTAAGGGTGGGTCCTTCTCGAGGACAGTAGCCGTGGCCTCTACTGCTGCCAAAAGGATCAGTTTAGTCTGCTCAATGAGATTCGTGCTGGAGGAGGCCCGGGTAAAATGTGTATCGATCAGAGAGTTCCGGGAGGCCTTCTTAAACTGGCCCTCTTCCTCCTCTAGCAGATCCACCCCTCATCATCATCATTCTTAGATCTCAGTTGCTTGCTTCCATTTAGGGGTGGACGGTCATCCCACATCACTTGCACAATTGGTACTAGTAATGACAAATAAATTTGTTATATCCCGCATTCTTGTACAATCGGATAATTCAAGACAATCGCGGGAAGAAAGTAATCAAGGCCATATTTTTACTTTGCTGGGCATATAAGTTGTTATGAAAATATTAAAGTGGAAATAATGAGAAAGGTCAAGGGCATAAAAGGAAATTCGCAATATGACTCGTGGAAATGTGGAGGGAGACGAAGGGCAAATTTGGAATGTGGAAAAATTAAATTTTCATGAAAAGCACAAAATAATAACAATATGGGCTTGGAGGAAAAAGGGGCCATTTAGGCAATCTACAGTAAATGGGCCAAAGCCCATATGAGCAAAATTTATAAGTCCATAAGATGACCTAATTAGTCATCTTATTCATTATTTCTCTAGAACTTTCAAGAAAAAGCAAGAACAAAAAAAGAAGGAGAAAACCTTGAGGCCATTTCGGCCAAGAGGAATTCCACCAGACAAAATTGACTAAAATTCCTTCAAAAATCATTTTCTACCAAGTAGAGGGTCCTTAACAAAGTGGAGTTGTTGTTGAAGCAAGAAAAATTCAAAATCATACAAGTTGCCAAGTTGTAGTCAAGTGAAGAAGTGGAGGAAAAGAAAGGTGAGGACTTGTGCTCTTTACATGTTATGAATATTTATGCATGTTGTAGTGTACAAAAGTGGATGAAATTACTGAAGAACAATATTATGGGATGTGGCCGTGAGGTGTAATATGTGTATGTATGTGTAGGAATCATGTTTCAATTGTTTCATCTAGTATTTGGTTATTATTGTTGTGAATGCTATGTGGAATAATGGAAGTTGAATAAATTTGGAGAGGTTGTAGTGTGTATGCTTGATGTTGGCCGTATAGTTGTAGTGTAATATGGAAGATAAATGGTTCTTGTTGTTATGGAAAATTTGTTGTGAGGTTGTTATAGGAAAATATGTGACTTTATTTTAGTTTATGTGAATTTGGAAATGAAAGTGGCAAGATGCAAATTATGATTGTTATTAATGAAATTGGAAGGTGAAAAATGCATTGTGGGTGAATTATGGTTTTGGTGGAAGTTGATGTAAATTGAATATTATGTTCTTACATGTATAGAAGACAATGATATTAGCATGGTGTTGTTGATATATATATTATAAGGTTAGTATTGTTTTATGAAAGTTGGAAGGTCTTGAAGGAAATTGTATATTGATTGAATTGTTAGTATTGTTGTTGGCATTGTTGTTGATACTTTGGCCGGGTTGAATTCCCGGGGTTGTTGTTTATTGAAATTGGCCAAGTTGAACTTGGTGGGATGGAGTATTTACAGGGGAAGTGCTGCCGAAATTTCGGTAGACAAATGTTACTTTAAGATTCCAATTCCAAAAGCTCTAACCAAAGTTGGTAAATGTGACCAATTTGTAGATTTTGGTGGATTTGCGACTTGAATTCGGGATAGCATACGGAGCGGCAAGAGGTATGTAAGGCTTCATCCTTCCTTCTATGGCATGTCATAGACGTAATAAGTTGGATATGAGCCTCGGGGACAACCCTATCCCCCGGAATCCGCGCCTAAAGTTTCCCCTTTCCCGTTCAGTAGAATTGAACTAAAAATGGTGTAAAAAGTTGGAAAAACTTCCTAAGCCTCTAGAACTTGCTACATAGGACCCGACTACCTTAAAACCCTCATAAGTGACGTCATAGAATGGAATGTACACAAATTTGGCACGCCGCCTCAGTTGACCCGAGGTGGGCCAAGTTTTTCCCGGTTTTCCTTTGTTGACTCGTTTGACTTGTTTCGAAGTTGAATCTAAAAGAGAACTTTTGACCCTTGTTCCGATTATTAAACGGCAAGTACTGTACCATTCTAATGGAATTATGTCCATGATGACCGTGGTAACGATGATGTCAAGAAAAAAAGAATACGCCTATGACAAGCATGACAAAGATAATATCATGACTAAAATGATGAATATGATCTTATATGGATAACGATGTAGTCCAAAATGAGAAAAATGCCTACGGTAGACATGTTCTGCTATGAAAAAGGAAAATATAAAAATGTTAAACTATATCTTGATACCCTAATTCTATTACAGGTAATGACTACTCTAAAGGTTCTAAGTTAATGAAACTATACCTTATGACCCTATTTGATGTTTTTCTCATAATGACACTTTTCATTGGTAGCCTCGCCTTATAATACTCGTCCCTTCAAGGTGAGACAAAGCGACTACGGTTGTTCCATAATGTAATCGGAGGTTACCGACCTTACGTCACTCCGATGGATATGTGACTTTCTTTGGGCTTCCATGCATGCTATTTATAAGATACATGTATATGTGTATGGGTATGTATATGTATATGGGGAAAGGGGAAGGGCAACTGTTTTATCACCACCTGATTCAGCTGGATTCCATCCCAGACGCGGGATATGGGAGAGCCGTACGCGGCGTCTGTATATGTGATGTATGATATATATGATATGATATGATATGTTGGGACACCGTTGGGGAGGGGGTAGGAGAGCCGATGTATTCGGCGTCTGTAAATGTGAGGAAAAGCTACCGTTTACTAAAATGTACTGTTTTCTGTATACGAAAATAAGGAACACCGTGTTCTGAAAAAGGGGCTAAGCTTGCATGGTATCTGCCTACAAGGCATACACATGTACAGCTTACTTCTGCTCCAGGACAAGCTCTGTATGTCTATTCTGTTATTATTCACACTCTATATTCAGTTACTATGTTTTCATTCATGCCTTACATACTCAGTACATTATTCGTACTGACGTCCCTTCTTGTGGACGCTGCGTTTCATGCCGCGCAGGTCAGCAGACAGGTGGATTTGAACCCTAGAAGCTCTATCAGCCGCACTTGACAGCGCTCCAGTTGTTCCGGAGCCCCACTTCCGCGGTACTATTTTGCGCATGTATATTCGGGCACAGCAGTACCCGGCCCTATTTATGTATAAGTGTACTATGTCTAGAGGCTCGTAGACAGATATGCACAGTCTGTTATGTACAGTTAGATATGTGGTATTTTGGCATCTTAATGCTGCTATGTAAAGTGATAGCGAAGTTTACTAGTCTATGTTCATAATGACGCTGCTAATGTTAATGTTCAAAAAAAAAAATGGTACTGTTCATACGGTTTGCTAAGAGGTAAAGGTAAAATGATAGATAAGGGGTACTCGGTACAAGTATCGGGTACTCGTCACCGCCCCTAGTCGGGTCGTGACACAATTGCTTGCGTTGGAGGAGGGCCCGCGGGTGTTACCCCTTCTTTCACTTTTAATGTAAGGACCTCCTCCTTCAGCTAAACAATATCTCTTTGATCGTCCCCAAATCACCACCTAACGATACTTTCGCTAATTCTAGAACATGTCTCTCAACGCCATCAATCCGAGAGTGAATTTGACAATGTGAAATATTGAGCGACCATAACCACCCATTTGGTCGTTATAGCACTTTTGATCGATTTATCCCCATTGAACCTTCCCTGAGCCCTATTAACCCAATTTTGACCCATAGGGATGGGTGGGACGGTACCCGAAGTATTCGGGCAAGATTTATGAAGACTTTTGTGAAATAGAGCCTTAAAGTGAGAAATATTTGACTAATAGTTGACTTTTAGGTAAACAGACCTTTTTTAAAATTCATCAATTTTGAGGGGTCCAGATGGTCGATTGTGACTTTGTGGGGTGGTCGGTTCGGTTCTCAAGGCACTTCAGAGCATTAAGGGTTATTGGTTGGAAAGTTAGTATTTGGCCATTAGGTGTTGATCCAGTTAAACACCTCCGTTGGGAATTTTGAGACTGCGAGTGAGTCCGTAGCATATTTTTATGTGTGGATGCAAGTCTGGTTCATATCTGGGAGGTCTTGATTGATTGCCGAATTTCGTGATTGTGTTTGTGAAAAAAAAATAAAAAAATCCTGGTGTCTGTTATCTGCTGTAGCAGCACCAAATCAGCCATAACTAACCCGCTATAGCGAGGTATTGGTCTGCTATAGCGCAACAGAGGAAAGTGAAAGGGGCGCCACAACGAACAAGAATCCGCTGTAGCGGATGCGTGACAGCAGGGACTAGTCTCGCTGGTGCGAGCTCGCTGTGGTGGACTTGTGGCCACTGCAGCGAGGTGACGTGTTCTAGAATCTAATAAATGCAAGGAGAAAACCCTTCTCTCTCTATCACTTGATTTATTTCTTCCAAATCAATTTTAGGCGAATTGAAGAGTTCTTGGCTGATTCTTTCTTATGGTAAATATCTTAACCTAGAAATCAACACCTTATCTTCACTTAGTGTAATGACCCGCTTGGTCGTTATGGGTGCGTTGACCATTCTACCCTTGCTAGTACTTTCCCGAGGTTAGGAATGAGTGGACCTAAATAAGTTGGGGCATGTTTTATGTTGTGTTTTGTGACTTATAAGTGACCATGTAATGTGTTTTGACTGGGTCTGTGTTTTTGTTGTATTAATAAGGCCTTAGTATGATTTTTAGAGACTAAGTATGAAAAGTGAAAATTTCCAAGCTCACTGCCTAAATTTCACTGTTGCAGCGAGGAAGGGTCCCGTTGTAGTGAAGGGTCGATTTTCCAAATGGCTATCAGAATCCCGATTTAAATACCTTATTTCGACCCCACTCCTCACATAATCCCAAAAATAGTTCCCAAGAGCATAGGGGCGACTTTCTAAGACTAGGGCACTATTCTTCCTCAAATGTAAGCCTTAATCACTAACTTTCTACGCGTAATGTTCTTAGTGATTCTTGTTTCAATCAAAGGACCTTTAATGGAAACTGAAGGGTAGAACACAAACACCAAAGAAAACCCTAGAATATTAATGGGTTTTTTTTATTGTGGTTTATTGATTGTTTAATCATCTAAGAATAGAGATTGTCGCTTCATAGCATGAGAACTTGTCATTCAATGATGGAAATTGGTTGTTGAAACCTAGGGTTCCAATAAAAGTGGGAACTTTGGCTAAAAATAGAATCGTAGCGTTGAAATGATTAGAGAACTCATTAATTGATTCAGTATGATGCTTGAGAATATCATTAGGATGATTATGACCCTAAGGATAATTAACCCATTTAAGTAAGGGTGGAATTGGTGGGATTGTTATCCCCAAGCTGTTATTGTTAAGTTGATGATCCTTTACTTAGTTAGAATTGTAATTCTAGACTTTGAACGTTCCGAAGCTTTGTGGAAAGGAAAATCTATTGAGGAGTCATTACAATTTGCCAGTTCGGCTTCGAGGTAGGTTACGGTTTACTTGAGTTAGACTTTGATTAGTTGATTGTATATGTCGTAGAATCTATGGGAGAAAACATGTCTAGGACTTCAGACATGGAGTTTGGGTGATTATTGTTATTTCATGATTTAATTGTGTGAAGTGATTCTCCATTGTTAAGGCCAATAAACTTGAATTGTATTCTTCAGATTGTTGAAAGGAAGGTGTTCATATATACCTGTCACAACCCAACTGGGGGAGGGGGCATGACGGGTACCCGGAGCTGACTACCGAGCACCAATCATTACGCTAGTCGTCATACTCATCCTAGACACATATAATCTTGAAGGCAAGTATATATATATATATATATATATATATATATATATATATAAGCCATCACGGCTACAGAAATGATATAAAAAATACAATGTAGTCATCATGAGACATCTACTACCCACACATACGTTTGTACGAGCCTCTACTAGAGTGTTAGACATAAGGACAAGACAGGACCCCGTCGTGCCTAAATATATATACACAAAATAATATCTCAAAAATGGCACCTCCAAAATAATGGAGTGCTCCTGTAAATCTGCTGAGTAGCTCCTAGGAATATGGGCCACCTCCCTGTCTACCTGTGGGCATGAACACAACGTCCAAAAAAAGAAAGGACGTCAGTACAAACATTGTATTGAGTATGTAAGGGGTGAACAATAATAACATATCGAAGAGATAAGGAAACATCAAGTGCGGAAACAACCTGTAGCTGACTGTCACTTAAGACAGAATAATGCATGTTGACTTACATCATAAACAACACCATATCAAGTATGTACACAAATAAGCTGTCTGACCATATAGTTATGGTGTGATTATCATTAGCCCGCGTCCAGGCCTCCCGCGTCTGGGTAAACATCTCAGGCCGCCCACTAGTGGCGTCTACCCATGCGCTCTAGACATAGTGTATATGCCGCCCGCCTTAGCGGTGTCTGCCCGGCCATATAGGCACGGTGTAATATCATCATCATATACTTATCATAAATCATGCATAAAAACTCAAGGATAAGTTATAACTCTATCAGGGTGAGGTAAGGTCGAGAACCCCCGATTCCATTATGAAGTAGTCATAATCATCATGCCTCACCTTGAAGGAACTAGCATTATAAGGTGAGTGTAACAACAATGAATATCATCAAGGAATCATTAGCTTCATAAGAATATCATATCATAAGCTTTAGAATCTTTAGACGTAGACTCATCATCACTATTATCATATTCATAACATATCTCTTATCTTTATCTCTTGAGAAGCTCTTTATAAACATAGACTCATAGTTTCCGGAATGTATGAAGGTCATGGAAGGATAAAGCAAATCATGTCATAAGAATCATGTCTTAGAAAAGAAGGGACTAGCCTCACATACCTTGATGTCGCTCTAACTTTATCAATTTAAGCGCTTTCCTCCAATGTTCACGATTCTACATTCAAGAGAATTCGTAGTAGAATTAGATGATCGGGAACATACTTAAGCTCAAGCGAAAGCTAATGAAAATTGGGCAGAATCTCCTTTGTTTCTATAACTTTCTCCATATAATATAACAACTCCCAACATCAATAACAACATTCATAACATCATACTGAATAACTTTGTCGAATTCGACATTATATAATTCCCACAATTCCCTGTCAAGGTCACCCATAACCATGGCCAAACACAGCACCACATTCATTCTCATTAATGGTTCTCCAATATCCTTAATATTATTTATAACAAAATTATACTCATAAAATCTCAAGAATTATGATTCAAGTCAAGCTACCATTCAAGAATATCACAATTTCCATGTTTGAACTCCATGTTCCACTTTCTTCCTCAATCCAAGTTATTCAACCATTAAATATTCTCAATGACATGAAATGGTTATAAAACTCACCTTTGATTAAGTAGGAATGGGTTTTGGATGGAGTTGCCTCACTTGGAGAAAACCCTAACTTCTATTCAAAGAGATTTCTTGACTCCAAGCAACCCTAGAGAGCTTCTTTACACTTGATTTCCTTGAGTTGACGAAGTTGATATTTGATTTCCCTTGAGTTCTTGTAAATGAAGGGTGTGGAATGTTCTAGAGACTTAGAGAGAAGTGGAGAAGTTGGAAGAATGGAAATTTAGAGGTGGGATCACATTTATATACTTGGAAAATACTCAGCCCGTCAGGTGTTATACAGACCCTTTTACGGTCCATATAAGTGACCATATTTCACCATCAGGGAAATCTTCATTTCTGTTGGGCTATACGGACCCTTATACGGACCGTATAAGTGGTCGTATAACTCCACTTTCCTAAAATTATTTCTGTCATTTCGTTTGATCTCCAATCCTTATCTGACCTTCTTATCACTTATTTAACACTTCATTAACAACTTAAGGAGCGTTATAAATTTTCCTCAAGAAATCATTAGATCACCATTAGCTCGATACTTGCAAACCCCTTTTCAAAACACGACTTATACTTGACATTCTTCAAGGAACTTTCTTCTCTTGCCTCAAAAATCTTTGGAATCTTAATTAGAACCATTAAGGAACCTTTCTTACTTGTAGGGAGATCGTATACATCTCACCCTACGTTAATCTATCCACCACATGATGATATGAAATTTTCCGAGGTGTAACAATACCCTTCAGAGATGAGTTGAGGTTAGTAACATATTCTATTACGTTGAGCAGATTATTTGTGAGTCTTATTGTGACTTGTGTTATTTGATTATACTTCATTGATATTTACTTGATACGTAATCTTGATTCATTCCTTGTGATTTAATTATGAGACGTTGTTGATGATAATTGAGATGGAACATATACATCTTTTAAGGCATATTTGACAGGGGGTAACGATGTAGCTTGATGTGAGCTCGTGGTTCGAGGTTTGTTCCGAAATGAGTGGTACATAGACACCATGGGCCTCCTACAAGTCATGGCTATTTGGGGAAAACATTACCATTTAGCATGTGTGTACAGATATGTGACAGAGATGGAACTTTACAGTTATGTTACTTCTTTGGCTTGAGCATTGGTGTTTTATTGTTGATAATTGGTCACTTATTCTGAAAGTGGATTACTTGAGGATATTATTTGTGATACTTGTTTGTTGTGCCTGTCTGCCTATTTCATTTATTTTGTGTGCATATGCATGATACTAATCTTAGTTGGCCGATGATACCTACCAGTACGTGTTATTTGTACTAATCTACACTTGCTGCACTTTTTTATGAGAGGAGATTTTGAGCCATAGACGTCTTCCAGACCTCGCATCTAGTTGAGGTTGTTTGTATTGAGATCCGAGGGTGAGCTCCTATCCGTACTATGACGCTTGAAGATCTTTCTTTATTTCAGATGTCTATTTTGATTCCACACATTATGTTAGTTTTAGACAATACTTTTTCTTTAGACATTATTGGTTACAGTCTTTGTACAGTGACTTTCAGATTTTGGGGATGTACTAGCTAGACTTCTGCACTTACCATTTAGTTTATTTTATTTTCAGACGTGTTATGCAATTATTCGTGAGCAATGTTTATTAATTGGTTTAAGTAATTGAAACTGGCTTTATAATGGGCTATAGGATTAGTGTGGGTGCCACTTAAGTTTGTTTGGGATGTAACACAAAGCTTGGATCCATGCTAGAAATCCATTAGAATCTACAAGGAAAGATGGTTTTTGTTAATTATTTCATAAAATGAGTTTTAGTCTTTCTAAATTGAAATTATTGGTGGGTTTGACTAATCTAATCATAGAGTTTGATGATTTCATAGCTAATAGCCTTGAATCTTCCATTTATATTGATGAAATTGAATGTTGAAAAGTTAGGGTTTATACCCAAATAGGGGGTTTCCACTTGAATAACGAAAGAGTTATTTTAGCGATTGATGAGTAGGATTGAAATCCTAGAATGTATAATTGCATATTTAGCTTTTGAAATAACCATTTTACCTTTATGGGCCCGTTTGCCCTTTCTCCATAGTTGAATTTCAGTCGAAAGATAAGTATAGCGATGTGGCATGTTGTTCTTCCTTGTTTCTAATCTAGAATTCGATTATGAATAGACTGTGAGTATTAGGAGGCGCTACAAAAGGGAAAGGAAAATGTATGATTGTTCTTGGCTCCTGCTCGGCTACCCGGTACGTATGGCTTACCTTATAGTTAGACTTCGGTTAGCATAGCGTATGTAGAGTTAGTGATTATTGGAGAAAGCATGTTACGCCTTCGGGTATGAGGTTGGGTTGGATTACCTAAGATGGTACTGTTGTTTGACTGTGAGCTTGTTGTTTGTTGTGATCTATTGGCTTGTTGCCACGTGTGTGTTATTAGACTTGATACTTAGTCATCATATCATGATTTTAAAAGTGCTATCCCTCACTTATTGGGTATTATCATGGATAGAGGCAAAAACTTGACTTAGTACTAATATCGAGAGATGTATCTATATGTTGCACGATTGATCTTATATTTTATCATCATTCATTGATATTATGCATGGTACTCATTCTCATCTTTCATGATACTATGATAAGAGTTGAGTTTAGTATTATTGTTTGATTGTGGCACGTTTCCTTACTGTGATCTACTGGCTTATCGCCACCTACATGATACTAGACTTGATGCTTAGTTGACTTATCATGATCGTTAACCCTTATCTCTCATTTATTGGTCTTGTCTTATAAAGAAGAAGAGAGTGATTTACTCATGATATTGTGATACGTGTCCATGTATGGCACAATCGATACTGATCGATCCTCGTGATGTGTGTTCATGTGTGAAACCATTGATATTGACAGATTCTCATAGGCATTGATATCATGAATGCATTCATACTCATACATTTGGACCAGGTTGCGTGCCGAAACATATTTTATACTTATATTGGATCGGGTTGCGTATCGCAACATATATTAAGCCTATTTTTGATAAGGTTGCACGTTTCACGATATATATATGCTTTGGATCTGGCTTTGTGCCGCAGCAGGTACATGGAATTCGCGGGTCCCTCATGGGTTATGACTATAGAGGCGTGGAGGTATTCTGCCCGGAGCATGTGTGTATCATTGCATCGCACATGCATTCATATTACATCCATTAACATCTCTGAATTGGTTGTTGTACTTATTGCATTGCATAAGCATTGATTTCCTTGGTTGGTATTGACTTGAGTTATTATGTGCCTGATTAATACATACTTGGGAATTGATAAATTTGAGGATTAGAGGCTTCCTTCTAGGCTATGACTTGTGGTTATAGATATCTATTGATTGGTTGTACTGATGTTTCTCGTTATTCTGAGTTAGCGGGGAAAACTTGGTTGACTTGTGTTTAGGTGCTTCACTATAGGCTATTCAGCTATTTGATCCTTTTGTACTTGAGTTCTTATTCTTGGATTATGTTATGTCTATACTTGATTGTGAGCACGTCTATTCTTCAGTCTTTTCCTTTATATATGTTTGCTAACTGTTGTCAGCCTATGATTCTTACTCAGTAAGTGTTGTTTGCACTGATGCTACCTTGTTATACTCCTTTTGGGGTGTACAGTGTGTGAAAGTTCTATTTATGATCCTCAAGAGTGTTTCTCGAGACAGTGTTGTTAGAGACTTAGGGTGGGATACTGCCAGATCTGCAGCTCGAGTCTCCATTCTTCGTATACTTATCATCTATTTCCCGACAGTATTCCTTTTGTTGTTATGAGCTTTGTATGGAAACATTCAGATAGTTCTTTTTATATATTCAGGCCTATGTATTTATTAGTACCTCTTGTACTGACTTAGACCAGATGCCTTCGGTAGAAGATGTATTCCACACTTATTCTCTTTTAATTGATATTGAGACTTATTATTCACTACATTGTTCTTCCACATTATAGTTTGTATATTGGATAAGGGAAGGGTTCGACTAGCCAGGTGAGAAATGGTAGGTGCCTGCACGACTAAGTAATTTTCGGTCATGACAAGTTGACATCAGAGCCCTAGGTTACCTGGGCTATAAGTACAAGAGCATGTCTAGTAGAGTCTTTTGG
Organism: Lycium barbarum; assembly: GCF_019175385.1. NCBI lineage: Eukaryota > Viridiplantae > Streptophyta > Magnoliopsida > Solanales > Solanaceae > Lycium > Lycium barbarum. Next base: position 65,680,943 of record NC_083344.1, on the reverse strand, counting down.
ATGCGTACGATGAGCTCCGTACTTATCTGCGACAGGTTATGGGACAATTGGGAAACTTCCAATTCTTTCATTCCTTCGTCCTACTTCATCTAATTTGGTATCTAGTCGATTCCAATTGGTATCTGAATATATTTGTCTTATACTCTTATGAATGGTAGAAACTTGTTCTTAAATTCTTATGCAATGGATTCATTTTTGACGCGTTGTGGTGTGCTACGATATGCGTCATCCTGATTCGGATGCGTGACTGAGTTTAGTTTCTAGCTATCGCTAGAGTTTTCAGTTGTGTGGGATCGTGGTTAGACTCATTTATTGTGGAGGTTTCTTGAGAAATGGGAAAGATGGTACAGAGGGTCATGATCTCCGTGTTTTAAGTGTTGGGTTGCTCGGAAATGGCAAAAAGGGCATTTCTGGCTTAACTAGAGTGATTTGTTTGATAATAAGATCTATTTTGGGAAAGATTTAAACTTCATCAAGGCATTATGATGGTGTGCATGGCACGGGTGTACCAATGGCAGGTCAACAATTCAGCAGTGGCAGAGTATTAGATGTTAATATGTGAGGATGAAAATAAGTTTTGTAAGGACCATCAGATTTGGCAAAAGGATAGTGACCGCGTGTAATAAAGAAGGGAAGTTGAGAATAAGGACATGAAGGATGATTTTTGTGGGAAACGTGTAGCGAAGTAATATTTCTTATGGTATTTTGGTATGAGGACGTTTCCTGTTAATAGGACGAAGGCGTAAGGAAGAGGATTTTGATAGACTAATTTGTTATTAAGAAAGAGCAAAAGTTGGTATAAGCCTTGTTTGTCAGGATAGGGTTGCACTTGGTACGAGAGTGGATTTAATGTTCGGTAGTGAAAAGTTAAGTTGGACTTCGATGTGACTATATGGTAGTAGTTTGTGGGTTCTTTCAGGAAAGTGATTATCGATTCTAGACTGTAAGACAAGGTTACTTGTGACAAGTGGAGACTTAAGATATCAGGTAGCTATGGTCCCGGTCCTTTAGTAAAAGGTATGTTCACCGGGTCTTCGTGTTTACAGGAATGGTAAGGATATTGTGGAATTAAGAGGTAGTTGATTTGAGAGTTATGTTGTGGTCATACATTATAGGATAGAGATAAAGGTTCATGGTTGGGTTGATAATGGGTTATGTCATGGGCCAATGAGAGCCAGTGGTTGACCAATAAGGATGATTCTAGTGTGGACAAGTGTGAAGTTTTAGTACTCTAGGAGCTATCGGGTGTTGCATCTAATATTGGATTAGGGTTGAGAGCTTTGTACCTATTGTGTATGTTTTCGCTAGCTCATGCCATTTCTGGTGTTGCCACTCAGTTGAGTTCATCGAATGAAAGGGATAATTGCGTGAATGGTTAGAGGTGTTCTGGTTCGACAATTGGGACGTTCGAAGTGGTAAATCGATAATAAGGTTTGAATTAATTCGAGTTGTGGAGAACATTTCAAAATTTGAGAAAAGGCACCTTGGCGAAGATATATGAGGACATTAGTTGGACTATGTATGTGATACGCTGGATTTAGGGAGTATTTGGTTTAGAGTTGAGTGAGTTAAGGGAACTCTAATGTGTAGAGTATATGGCCTACTACTATCTCAAGGATTGACTAGGCTAGTTTGCAAGACTAATCATTATGCGGTATTCTAATGAGTGTGTTTGAGAAATGGTTTAACGGTAACGATGATTGTGATCTGATTAAAAGTTGAGGAATTGAAAAGTCAAGAAAAGGTATAGTTGATCGAGAATCGGTAAGAATAAGGCACATCTTCGAAAAATACTTGGGTCTATATAGTTTATGGTGTAGTTGTCTTACAGAAATGACTAAGTGATATGACAGAGTTCCGTAAGGTTTCATGATTAACGACTAGTGAGAAGCAAATTTTAAGTAACCGACATGTTAAGGCTTACGGAGTGGCTTAATTGGTACACAGTAGGCTAATTTTGTAACACTCTTCAGCGGATGAGTTAGTGTGGTTTAAGGGAAAGGAATTGTGGAAGTCTCCATATGTGAGGGGTAAAGTTATATTTCGAGACAGACCGTATTCGTGGTAGTGTATTATGTTGCTAGTAATATTGACTGGATAGCTTGGGTGAGCACTTTTGGGATATTAAAGGCTTGAGAATTGTTGTGCAAGGTTGGCGTAAGAGATTGCCAGATTGATGCTTTTGGAATGGCGATAGACATATCGAGGTGTTACAATGGGAGATTTGATGGTTAAAGGGTAATTATATGAGGCTACAGGTTTTGGGTCAAAAAGTTCGGGGTGTATCAAAATTGCGTATCGGGTAAAAGTTGAGAAACAGAACGATTGCAACAATAAGGTATTGTTCTTCGGTACTAAGTTGACAGCTTGGATAGAACTCAGCCTTTGGAGTCAGTTCGAGTGACTATTGGTTGTATTCATGGGTTGTGCATTCATTCCAGGTCAGAATTGTCCGATTAGAACTTGATGGACCATGTTTATATTTCTAGGAGGACTTACGGGCTCCCAGTAAATCACCTTCACGGATTCGATGAGCTTCAATTCAAATTTGAGGTATGACAGGTTTACCGAGCTTTGCCAGGGTTTGATAGTGGACTTGATGATATTTTACCGAGATTAGCTATTTAGACAAATAGTATAGTTCATGTTGGTACTTGGTAATGATTTTGGGAGGTACTATGGTTGCGAGAGGTCTTCAGAGTGATCAAATAGTTTCCTACAGACTTGGCTCGGTGAGGTATTCAGTGGGATGCTTCCTGTATGGTGATTTGAAGGTCTAAGGAGACTTGGAACTAGAAAAGTCGGCTATGAGTGAGATCAATATGATGGAATTACTTAGAGAGCTCCGATAAAGCAAGAATTCTTTTCGGGCAATAGTAAGTCATGATTTCGGGCTTGTGTTTGTGTATTTTTAAGAAATCGTGGTGCGAAGAATGGCTTTAAAAGGGTGAAAGAAAGGTTAGCAGAATCAGAATATTTTACCAATTCAGAGTGGGTTATGGTTGTGTCTATATCTAAAGGTTTGTGTTGTCTTGATAAATAGAGGTGGGACCTTTTCTTTGCGTTTAGAGGTATGGTTATATCGAATCAGAGAATTCCAGCAAAGTAGTTCTTTTATTTGGGAATCAGTTGAGAGGGAAATTCGAGTAGGGGAATATGGAAATTGGGTCTTTTGGCTAAGTTAGAGGATGTTTTGACTAATTAGATGAATGGGCAGTGATTTTGGCGAACTTCATGCGATAGAGGCTTCTGTGTTATTATATTAAAGATTCCTTGGTTAATGTTAGCTTCCGTATTCTCTTTCTTCGTTTGAGGACGAATGATTTTTTAATTCGTATCACATATAACGACCCTTTTGGTCGTTATAGCGCTTTAGACCCATTTAACCATGTTGACCTTTCCCCGAAGCCTACTAGTACGATTTTTACTCATGGGGATGGATGGCACGGTTCTCAAAATATTCAAGCAAGATTTACAATGACTTTTGTGAAATATAGCCTAAAAGTGAGAAACGTTTGACCAATAGTTGACTTTTGGGTAAACGGACCTCTTTCGAAATTCCGTCACTTCAGCGAGGTCCAAAGGGTTGATTGTGTGACTTGGTGGAATGTTCGGTTTGGTTCCCAAGGAACTTGGATGAGTTTTGGGTTATTAGTTGGAAAGTAAGTATTTGGCCATTGTGTGTTAACCCAGTCAAATAGACCTCCGCTGGGAATTCCGAGGTCGCGAGTTTGTGACTTGTTTTTATGTGGGAATACATGTCTGATTCGTATCTGGGAGATCTCGGGTGATTGTTGGATTTTGGGATTGTGTTTGAGAAAATTCGGGTGTATGGTGTCCGCTGTAGCGGTACCAAATCCGCCACAGCAAATCCGGTATAGCGAGGTATTGGTCCACTATACCGCAGTAGAGGAAAGTGAGAGGGGCGCCACAGCTGACAAGAATCTGCTATGGCAGATGCGTGACAGCGGGGACTAGTCTCGCTGGCGCGAGCCCGCTATAGAGGAATCGTGACCACTGCAGCGAGGCAACGTGTTCCAAAATCTAATAAATTCTAGGTGAAAACCCTTCACTCTGTATTACTTCATTTATTACATCCAAAGTATTTTTTAGGTGAATGGAGAGTTCTTGGCTGATTCTCTCTTGTGGTAAGTCTCTTAACCTAAAATTCATCACCTTATCTTCCTTAATATTGAATCCAGTCTAAAAGTCCATTAGAATCTAAGAGGAAAGATGGGTTTTGTTTATTATTTCATAAAATGAGTGCTAGTCTTTCTAAATGGAATTATTTGTGGGTTTGACTAATCTAATGTTACACCTCGAAATTTCGGGTTGTTGTGCAGTGAATAGACTAATGCAAGTTCAGGTGTATATGATGCCCTACAAGTATGAAGAGATACTTAATGATTCTAATTAAGATTCCAAAAACATTTGAGGCGAGACAAGAAAGCTCGTAGGAGAAAGTTAAGGTAGAACGTGCCTTACCCCATGTACAAATGTACCAGAAGGTATTCCTGGTAATTTACAGTGTTATAAGTTGAACGGATAGAATCGACACAATTTGAACAGATTCAGGAAATTCTACAGACACCAGGTAGTGTCGACGGACCGTCACTGTGCATCGTCAACATGTTTCTGCAAACTGAAATCTGCAAGTGCAAATCGATTGGTCAAGTCGACGGACCGTCGACACGTCAACGGAACCGTCTACCCGGATGTCAAACCGCCTCTCTGGAATTTTCTTGTTCCAGCTATAAATAAACAGCCCTTGTTCATAATTTTCAGATTTCACTTTATCTTCAACTCTGGAAACCTCTAGAATATTCCCCATATCATATTAGTACATATCCAAGAAAAATCAAGGATGAATCACAAATAATCAAGGGAAATCAAGTGTATGAGTGCTCATTAGGGTTGATGGAAGCTAGAAATTCCTTTGGAATTGAAGTTGAGCTTTTCTCCAAGTGGAGTATTTTCATCTAAAGGCCATTCCAATGTGATCAAAGGTGAGTTTCACATTTAATTCATGTTACTAAGAATATTGAGTAGTTGAAAGACTTGGATTATGGAAGAAAGTAGAGTATGAAGTTCAATTATGAAAATAGTGATATTCTTGAACATTAGCTTGACTTGAATTATAGTTCTTGACATTTTATGAGTACAATCTTGTGGTGAATAATACAAATGATGTTAAAGGAGTATTATTGTCACGACCCGACTCGGGGCCGCGACGAGCACCCGGTGCTAGCTCACCTGGGCACCCTTTTAGCTTACTCTTATGCTTACATCTAGGTGAGCCACATAATTATACATGCATTTCAATTCATTCGTCAACTAGTGCCATTTGGACAACAACACATTTATATCATCATAGGCATCTATGTCACATCAATATACATGGGCCAACGTGGCCGACAAAATAATATACAAAACATAGGCCGACAAGGCCAAACACATCTACCTACACACAAATATGTCTACGAGCCTCTAAGAGTATAACATATCACATTAGCGGGACAAGACCCCGCTATGCCCATAATTATATACACAAAAAAATGAGTACCCAAAAGATATGGCTCCGAAGGAAATGGAGCTCCCTATGTAATCTTCGAATAGGCAGCTATGGATCAAGTCTGTCTCCCTGTACACCTGCGGGCATGACGCAGCGTCCACAAACAAAAGGACGTCAGTACGAAGAATGTACTGAGTATGTAAAGCATGAGCAACATCAATAAATAAGCATCATGAACAACATATGAAATATCATAGGAGGGGGGAGACAATAATATCATCGTCATAGCGTTTACCTGCCTTTCGTAGGACTTTCCAGTTTTCATACGTATTTGTACACCTACGTCATCATACGTATTCCATAATAGTACTCATACCATACTTTTGCTCATATTCGTATACATGTCCTTATTCGTATTCTTATACATAGTCTTATCACATTCATATTCATTTTATATACATAGTCATTTCATATACATGGCATTTACATAGCATACCCGACCTCATAGGATCGGTGTTTCATACATACTTGGCCAACCAAGGCTCAAGGTTACTCATACCTGGCCCTACCAAGGCTGCAGGGTTATCCGTACCATCTGCAGAGGTGTGCGCGCGTATCGTAATCGTATACATACTTTATACATGTTCATATACATATATCCTACCCGGCGTTATAAGCTCGGGGTGTCATTATAGCCCTTCATAGGCACATGTAAGTATAATAGCCCGTAGGCACCTTTAACATCATTATTATTATCATCGTCATCACTATCATCATCACTTTCGCTACATCTATATCTTATGCTTACTCGTCATATGGGGTGCGTAGTATAATCGTAGCACATATCGAGGATCGTGAGCTTATGAGCTCGGAGTGTCAATCGTTTGAATACAACATACTCATATAGAGGATTTAAGAGTTTGGCCAAGGAACCATGCCTTATGAAAGAAGGGTTAGCCTTACATACCTTTTCATCAGACTATTCTACATTTGCACGCTTCCTCCCAATGCTAGCGTCTATACCTTCATTAATATCATAATAATAGCCATTAGTCATTCAGATTATCCACATTATCTAGATTCCTTAATTTGCCTCTAATTCACCCATATTCATGGTCATAACATCCAACTTCGTCCATTCGTCTAATGTGTCTAGTTCATGATCTTAGTGCCATTTATAATACATTCATATCACAACACAACAACATTCATGATTCAATTCAAACTATTCCTCAAAATGTCACTATTCATCATTCATGACCTACATGACCATATTTTCTACAATCCATGTATTTCAACTCTTCAATACCTTAAACATCATGTAAAAATCATGAATCTTACCTTAGAAGTTGTAGGAACAAGCTTTTGTTAATAATACTCCACTTTGAGCAAAAACCCTAGTTTTTCTCCATTTGGATTTCTTGATTTGGATGATCTTTGATGATGTTCTTACTCTTGATTCACCTTGTTTTATGTTGTTGATCCTCAAATATCCTTTAAAACTTGTATAAAGAATGTAGAGAGAGGTTTTAGAGAGAAGTGGTGTAATGTTGTAATGAAATAAAATAAGTGTTGGTTCCCTTATTTAATGAATTGCAAAAATCTGTGCTGGGTGAACAGTGGTCGTCCATGGAGGTTTACGATCCGTATTCCACTTTACGGACCGTCCCTCGTGGTCGTCTTTAACCATTTCCAGAACCAAAAACTTTGGCTGCATGCATGGTGATTTACGACCATGGTTTACGGTCCGTCCTCCTGGTCGTATTTTAGCATTTCTCAACTGGGCAGAAAGTCGAAGTCTTGCATGGTAATTTACGACTGCCAGTTTACGGACCGTATACCAATTTACGGTCCGTATTTTGCACTTTACGACCACTGGGCAGATTTCAAATCTGCAACTTTTCATATATCTTAGACTTCTCATTTTAATCACCCACATCCATGGACATGCATTGCTCACCTTATATCTCATCTTAACTTAGCCAACTTTCTCATCTCACATCGGATACCTTCGAAATCTCGCTTAAGGTCATCAAACGTCGTTTCTTGTTCATGGACCTCATGCACTCATACTTATCACTAGTTCGTTCACTTACGTACCAACGAAAATTTTTTCCGGGGACTAAGCTTCCCCTTTTTGCCGAATCTCATAACATCTTTCATTGGCGACACTTTCGAGAATACCCAATCCTTCACTTTGAACTCCAAGTCTTTCCGATGATTATCCGCATAGGACTTCTGACGACTTTGGGCTTCTAACAACCGATCTTGTATAAGCTTGACTTTCTCTATAGTTTGCTGGACCAACTCTTGCCCTATCAATTTAGTTTCTCCGGTTTCGAACCACCCAATTGGGGATCTACACTTTCGCCCATATAAAGTGTTACATCCGACATTTTTGTTTATTCGAAAAATTCAAGATAAATGGACTTGTGATGAATAAGGCCACAATTGGACACTACTTGGTGTGAATGTGTGAGTTATGAAGTCAATGGTATAGAATTACGAAAGGTGGCCAAGGGCAAAATCGGAATTTTGGAAATTTGCCTTATGGATCAATATGTAACCAACAATTTTGGGCTCAAAAAAAATAATAATAAGACAAGGCCCATTTGGGAAGGCCAAACCGGCCATAGTGGGTTAAAAATAGCCCAAGCCCACAATTTAATTATGTGGTATATTATAGTGGGATAATTATCAAGAACATTCAAGAAACATAAAGAAAGAACAAGAAAAAAAAAAAGAGAGAGGTTTCGGGTGGGAGAGAAAGAAAGGAAGAAAAGAAAGAAAAAAAAATTGGAGCCCATTCCTTGGTTCAAAAATTCATCTCTTGTGAGATTTGTACTAAGCACAAGGTGCTCTTCAAGTTGATATAAAGATTGTGGCAAGAAAACAACTTCAACCCCAAGTGAAGAACTTGAAGAAAGGTAAGGATTTCATGCTTTTGTTGTGTTAAAAATGATGTATGTATGTTGTAGTATGTGTGAATGAAGGAAAAACATGGAAATTTTGTGTGTTGAACAACTTGGGTGGTGGCCGAATGCATATATATGTATTGCATGCTTTTAATGGCTTGAATTCTTGTGTAAGTTAGTTGTAGGATGGTGGGGATTGTATTAGAAATGAAAGTTGAATGAATTAAGGAAAATTGAGAATTTTGGGGTGTGGCCGTGTGTGTGTGTTGATGTTGGAAGGTGAGTTAAATCTTGTTAGCATGTTAATTGTGTTGTTATGGCCTTATGAAGTAGACGGAAGGATAATGGTTAAGCTAAAACGAAGAAATTGTTGATTAAGTTGTCGTCGGAAAGTATGTCGCGTTATCGTGATTTCTTGAAAATATGATTAAGGATAATGAATTTGGAATGTAAAAATGTGTTTATGAACTTGTATGTTGGAAGTTAGGAAAGATTGGAAAGGTAGTGATTTGATAGGAAGTTGAATGTTTGAGTAACTTATGAATGTTATGTGAATATGGTATGGATGCCTCCGATGTGTGTCGTAATGATTTTGATGGATAATGGATATGAAAATAATAAGTTTGGTTGGAAATGCAAGTTTAAAACGAAAAATAACTCGTTGTGTCGAAAGATGGCTAATAATGCCATAGTGTATGAATTAGTGTTTATTGATGTTTGTTGTTGTTTGGATGTTTTCTCTGGGCTGTTGTGTTGAGGAATTGAGCCGAGCTAAGTCTCGGGGATGTCGTATATACAGAGGAAATGCTGCCGAAATTTCGGTAGGCAATTATGTGTAAAGATAGAGTATTGAAAGAATGAAACTAACCAAATGGTAAACTTGACCATTTCCAGATTTTGGACGAAATTTGGATTGACGCCGAGCGAGCATAAGGCGCCATCGAGGTATGTGAAGCACTTCTATACGTTCCTAGGCATGTTCTGGATGTGGTAGGCTCGGCCGCGAGCCTTAGGTCCGACTCCGTTCCCCGGAATTCGAGACGGAAAACCGCTCTAATTCCTTCAGTTCAATTGAACCTATTTTCTTACAAATTGTCCTTAAAGTGAGATTTTGCACAAAACTTCCCCAAACGGAGTCGGAACACTTCCGAATGAGTATGGGTGACCTCATAAGGTCAATCATCAGTAATTTACGTATGTAGCCTCGGGTTGGTCCGAGGTGGGCCCACAAGGCCGATACTTCCGGTACGATTTTTAAAATACTTCTGTCTTGGTCCGATCTTCTCCAAAAACTTCTGAACTATTATTTTGTGTAATTTATACAATATGATTTCTGAACATCCGAGCATCCCATTCTGAAAATCTGTCGTGCCTTCCTAACTAGGATATGAGCGCGTGCTATGCATACTATCTGGATATTCTGATTTTGGCTCGCCGTTGGGCACCCTTCTGATTGATCGAGTTTGTATGTTGAGTCTGTAGGTAGGTGGTTTCTCATTTATCGATTCGTGTCTGTCTCAATGCATTCTTTCACTGCGACCCGGGCCAGGTTCTGTTATCGTGCATAATTCTCTGCATTGTTCACCGCGTCCCTCGGCGTACGGGCCGGGATCTGTATGTCTGTATGATCTGTGTATGGGGATGGCGGCCAGGATGGCATATGATCTGATTTGATTCTGTCTGTCCACCGCGTCCCGTACTAAGAGGGCCGGGTTCTGTTACCGCGCCCCCAGACAGGGCCGGGATCTGTATGAATATATGCGTGTGCCATCTGTATTTATAAAGCACACGCCTTTGTATGATTTTGTATGACTCTGTGCTACTCTGCATGCATAATTCTGTCCGTCATACTACTGTCTGTCCGTCTGTGTTACAACTATTTCTGTATGTCCGTATGGCTTCTACTTCTGTATGTCCGTATGGATTCAGATTCTGCTCGTCTGTCCGTATTATGATTCCGTCTGTCTGTCCGAACTATAATTCTGTTCATTTGTGTGTAACACGATTCTGTATGTCTGTCTGGATCATAACTCTGTCCGTCAGTTTGACTTATGATTTTGCCCGTTATATTACTGTGACTCTAGTTCGGACTATGTTTATATCTGTTACGTTGCTGCTTTACATACTCGGTACATTTTCCGTACTGACCCCCGTTCTTCGGGGGCTGCGCTACATGCCCGCAGGTACAGACGCGCCAGGTGACACGCCGCCAGCGTAGGTTCTGACTCTGCCATTCGAAGAGCTCCTTTGACTCGGAGCATATCTTTTGGGTATATATTTTCTGTCTTCTGTGTACTCCGTATGTATGTATATTCTGGGTACGGCGGGGCCCTGTCCCGTCGTATGATTCTGTATGTCTGTAGAGGCCTGTAGATAGATGTGTGGGTTACGGGTTTCGTCTGTATGTTAGCCTTATCGGCTTACTTGTAAATGTCTGTATGTTTAGGTATATATGTATATATACGTATGGTTGCGCGCGTGCCGTATTTGCATCGGCCTATTTCCGTACTTCTGTTTTGAAACGAAAAGAAAAAAAATCTGTATGATTCGAATTCGATCAGATAGGTACGTATGGGTATCCAGTTAGGGTACCAGTCGCGGCCCACGGGGTTTGGGTCATGCCAAAAGTGGTATCAGAGCGGTTAGTCCTCGGTATGTCTACAGGCCGTGTCTAGTAGAGTCTTGGTTATCGATGTGTTGTGCACCACATCTATAAACAGGAAGCTACAGGGCATTTAGGATGTTACCCTTCTTTGAATTCTTAGATCGTGCGTTAAAGCTGTATGGTTAGGATGATTCTCCCTTACGAAATGCTGTATCTACAGCGGGGCTCCAAAGGAGCAGAAGTGTCGGTATTCGGGAAAATGTTTCTGACCCTCTCCTTGCAGGTAGTTGTAGGTTGGTGACGAATGAAGAGGACGGCTTCCGACGATGAGGATGGGGGTGCCAAGAAGGCCCCCAGGTTGTCACCAGGGCCGAGTAGGCAGGGCCCCAGTTACTCGATCGAGACGGATCCTTCGGAGGATTCCCCGGAGGATAGCTACGATACGGATCCGTCGGAGGACCCATCTACGACTCCTCCAGAGACCCCGAACCCTGGAGCAGAGGATCCCGTGGAGGATGGCTACGATACAGATATCTCGGAGGATTTGGCGATGACCCCTCCGGAGCTTCTTACCTCCGAGGAGGAGGATAGTCATGAGGCAGGCCCGTCGGAGCATTCTTCTGGGATGACGCAGGAGGAGATTTTTAAGTATGCACCAGCTCTTATTATTAGGGAGAACCTTGATAGCCCGGCCACCTCGGAGAGTGCTATGGATTTCTCCTGTTCTTGGCCTGGGTCATCAGTGGGCCAGGATTTGTCTGATCGTCCATACCCCTCCGATTCGGATGCGGGTGATAATGGAGACCGGGTAGGTAGGGAGCAGACAGGCGTGGATGATAGTGGGCATACCTCTCACGGCAGCTCCCCAGGTCAGACTCGATATTGATTATTTATAAGTGTATGAGTTTTTAGAACTTCCTATGTGTGTATGATATTTGTAAGACGTTGTTCTATGAAGACGACGGAAATTTAAAGGAATTAGAGACCTAGTGACCCCAAGGCAAGGGCGACGGAGATGTCCCCACCGTCAGTGTGAGTCTTGAAATCCTGGATGAAAGTAAACAGGAAGGTGCCTCCGATGCTGTTTGAGTTGGGCGCGTGTGGTAAGTGTCGACGACATTATAATTCTCATTTGAAGTTATCAGCCCCGTGTGGCTGCGATACGACATGATATGATATGTATGTATGTGTATATGAGTTGGCCCTGTGAGGCATGATTGGTATTTCTGGTGTACAGGTTTTGGATAGTAAGAAATGCAGAGGAAACTCTGCCCAAATATTTCCAGGAATATGGAGGTTAACATGTAGATTAAGTACAAAACGGTCCCGCGATACTTGTCAGACTTTAGTTCCTTCTGTCGGTGGCCGAAGAACACCTTGCGGTGACATTTTATCAGATTCCACCGATTATTTGGAGGCGGAATTCATGTGACGAAGACTTAAATCCGTGGGTTATCTGTAATCATATGTATATGTGTATGAAAGTGAATGTTTAAGATTCAGAAAGGCGACATGGTAGTGGTACGACTTAGCCGGGGGTGGGACCCGCTACAAAAATTTTCCGAAAATTTGCGAAGACTCCGATTTGCTCTAAAATTACGTGACAAAGGTCGTGCGGGGCGATCGACGAAATTATATCTGCCCTAACGCGTCGAAATGCATGAAAGTTTCGGAGTTAAGCGTGCTCAGGCCAGAGCAATTCTGGGATGGGTGACCCCCTGGGAAGTAATGCAAAGTTTTGCACAAGTGTAGGTATGACTGATATAAATGAAAATTTGGGGTAATCTAAAGGAAAAGAGAATGTATGGAGTAATTAGCGCCTTTACAGACACCACACAGACCGACGCGGATTAAATGGGCAAAAAGAAAAGGTGCGATACCGCCCGAAAAATTGAACGAATCTGGATAACAGTCAGCAACGACCCGAATGTGGTCAGGGGATAGAGAAAGCCCAATTACCTCATAAGTTAGTCTGGGATGGCGATGGTTGTAAAAAGAAAGAGTGTATGGGTAGTAGGGAAGAAGAGAGATAAAAAGGGCAAATAAGAAGAATCTTTGAAAAGTCGATAAACGGCACCCAAGACGATTTGTATGATTGATTCTGAATGTGTGCCTGTCTGAAATATCTCTATACGATTAACCCTGATTACGAATCTGTCTGACACACCTCTGTATGTCTGACTCCGGATATAAATCCGTCTGGTGTGCCTCTGTACGTCTAATTTCGATCGCATGTCTGTCTGATACATCTCCGCATGTCTGATTCTAAGTGCGGCTCTGTATGATACATTTCTGTAAGCCTGATTCCGATTTCGAAACCCGTCCGATACCTTTTTATACGTCTGACTCCGATCTCAGGTCTGTCTGACATACTTCTGTGCCCCTGACTTTGACTACGAATCTGTCCGATATACTTCTACGCGTCCGGTTCCAGTCCTGAATCTGTTGGTAAGAAGTGTCTGGAATGAAGTGGGATTATATCGATGTGGTAGAAATCTCCGGAGTGTAACAAGAAATGATACGGACTATGACGTCTGGAAAGCGTTCGTCAGTTACAAGAATATAGCTTATGGTTCGACGATTGCGTGGGGTACGAGAAGATATATTATGAAAGCATCTAAATCTGTGATGTGAAAAATTACCTCATAATGTTGGTAAAGAAGCCATGTCGGAAAGTCAGCAAAGGACGACTATAAAGAGAACCCTCCCGGAGTAGTATGGCGCCCCATAAGGTCAATTTAACATTCGAGGACGAATGTTCTAAAGGGGGGGAGAATGTTACATCCGACATTTTTGTTTATTCGAAAAATTCAAGATAAATGGACTTGTGATGAATAAGGCCACAATTGGACACTACTTGGTGTGAATGTGTGAGTTATGAAGTCAATGGTATAGAATTACGAAAGGTGGCCAAGGGCAAAATCGGAATTTTGGAAATTTGCCTTATGGATCAATATGTAACCAACAATTTTGGGCTCAAAAAAAAAATAATAAGACAAGGCCCATTTGGGAAGGCCAAACCGGCCATAGTGGGTTAAAAATAGCCCAAGCCCACAATTTAATTATGTGGTATATTATAGTGGGATAATTATCAAGAACATTCAAGAAACATAAAGAAAGAACAAGAAAAAAAAAGAGAGAGAGGTTTCGGGTGGGAGGGAAAGAAAGGAAGAAAAGAAAAAAAAAAAATTGGAGCCCATTCCTTGGTTCAAAAATTCATCTCTTGTGAGATTTGTACTAAGCACAAGGTGCTCTTCAAGTTGATATAAAGATTGTGGCAAGAAAACAACTTCAACCCCAAGTGAAGAACTCGAAGAAAGGTAAGGATTTCATGCTTTTGTTGTGTTAAAAATGATGTATGTATGTTGTAGTATGTGTGAATGAAGGAAAAACATGGAAATTTTGTGTGTTGAACAACTTGGGTGGTGGCCGAATGCATATATATGTATTGCATGCTTTTAATGGCTTGAATTCTTGTGTAAGTTAGTTGTAGGATGGTGGGGATTGTATTAGAAATGAAAGTTGAATGAATTAAGGAAAATTGAGAATTTTGGGGTGTGGCCGTGTGTGTGTGTTGATGTTGGAAGGTGAGTTAAATCTTGTTAGCATGTTAATTGTGTTGTTATGGCCTTATGAAGTAGACGGAAGGATAATGGTTAAGCTAAAACGAAGAAATTGTTGATTAAGTTGTCGTCGGAAAGTATGTCGCGTTATCGTGATTTCTTGAAAATATGATTAAGGATAATGAATTTGGAATGTAAAAATGTGTTTATGAACTTGTATGTTGGAAGTTAGGAAAGATTGGAAAGGTAGTGATTTGATAGGAAGTTGAATGTTTGAGTAACTTATGAATGTTATGTGAATATGGTATGGATGCCTCCGATGTGTGTCGTAATGATTTTGATGGATAATGGATATGAAAATAATAAGTTTGGTTGGAAATGCAAGTTTAAAACGAAAAATAACTCGTTGTGTCGAAAGATGGCTAATAATGCCATAGTGTATGAATTAGTGTTTATTGATGTTTGTTGTTGTTTGGATGTTTTCTCTGGGCTGTTGTGTTGAGGAATTGAGCCGAGCTAAGTCTCGGGGATGTCGTATATACAGAGGAAATGCTGCCGAAATTTCGGTAGGCAATTATGTGTAAAGATAGAGTATTGAAAGAATGAAACTAACCAAATGGTAAACTTGACCATTTCCAGATTTTGGACGAAATTTGGATTGACGCCGAGCGAGCATAAGGCGCCATCGAGGTATGTGAAGCACTTCTATACGTTCCTAGGCATGTTCTGGATGTGGTAGGCTCGGCCGCGAGCCTTAGGTCCGACTCCATTCCCCGGAATTCGAGACGGAAAACCGCTCTAATTCCTTCAGTTCAATTGAACCTATTTTCTTACAAATTGTCCTTAAAGTGAGATTTTGCACAAAACTTCCCCAAACGGAGTCGGAACACTTCCGAATGAGTATGGGTGACCTCATAAGGTCAATCATCAGTAATTTACGTATGTAGCCTCGGGTTGGTCCGAGGTGGGCCCACAAGGCCGATACTTCCGGTACGATTTTTAAAATACTTCTGTCTTGGTCCGATCTTCTCCAAAAACTTCTGAACTATTATTTTGTGTAATTTATACAATATGATTTCTGAACATCCGAGCATCCCATTCTGAAAATCTGTCGTGCCTTCCTAACTAGGATATGAGCGCGTGCTATGCATACTATCTGGATATTCTGATTTTGGCTCGCCGTTGGGCACCCTTCTGATTGATCGAGTCTGTATGTTGAGTCTGTAGGTAGGTGGTTTCTCATTTATCGATTCGTGTCTGTCTCAATGCATTCTTTCACTGCGACCCGGGCCAGGTTCTGTTATCGTGCATAATTCTCTGCATTGTTCACCGCGTCCCTCGGCGTACGGGCCGGGATCTGTATGTCTGTATGATCTGTGTGTGGGGATGGCGGCCAGGATGGCATATGATCTGATTTGATTCTGTCTGTCCACCGCGTCCCGTACTAAGAGGGCCGGGTTCTGTTACCGCGCCCCCAGACAGGGCCGGGATCTGTATGAATATATGCGTGTGCCATCTGTATTTATAAAGCACACGCCTTTGTATGATTTTGTATGACTCTGTGCTACTCTGCATGCATAATTCTGTCCGTCATACTACTGTCTGTCCGTCTGTGTTACAACTATTTCTGTATGTCCGTATGGCTTCTGCTTCTGTATGTCCGTATGGATTCAGATTCTGCTCGTCTGTCCGTATTATGATTCCGTCTGTCTGTCCGAACTATAATTCTGTTCATTTGTGTGTAACACGATTCTGTATGTCTGTCTGGATCATAACTCTGTCCGTCAGTTTGACTTATGATTTTGCCCGTTATATTACTGTGACTCTAGTTCGGACTATGTTTATATCTGTTACGTTGCTGCTTTACATACTCGGTACATTTTCCGTACTGACCCCCGTTCTTCGGGGGCTGCGCTACATGCCCGCAGGTACAGACGCGCCAGGTGACACGCCGCCAGCGTAGGTTCTGACTCTGCCATTCGAAGAGCTCCTTTGACTCGGAGCATATCTTTTGGGTATATATTTTCTGTCTTTTGTGTACTCCGTATGTATGTATATTCTGGGTACGGCGGGGCCCTGTCCCGTCATATGATTCTGTATGTCTGTAGAGGCCTGTAGATAGATGTGTGGGTTACGGGTTTCGTCTGTATGTTAGCCTTATCGGCTTACTTGTAAATGTCTGTATGTTCAGGTATATATGTATATATACGTATGGTTGCGCGCGTGCCGTATTTGCATCGGCCTATTTCCGTACTTCTGTTTTGAAACGAAAAGAAAAAAAATCTGTATGATTCGAATTCGATCAGATAGGTACGTATGGGTATCCAGTTAGGGTACCAGTCGCGGCCCACGGGGTTTGGGTCGTGACATAAAGCTTCATATGGTGCCATTTGAATGCTGGAATAATAACTATTATTGTATGCAAATTCAATGAGTGGAAAATGATCATCCCAATTCCCTCCAAAATCTATCATACATGCTCGTAACATATCCTCAAGAGTCTGAATAGTACGTTAAGCTTGTCCATTGGTCTGGGGATGAAATGTCGTGCTAAGGCTAACTCGGGTCCCTAAACCCTCTTGGAAAGACCTCCAAAACTTAGCTGTAAACTGAGTCCCTCTGTCGGAGATAATAGATACCGGGACGCCATGGAGTTTTACTATCTCTTTAAGATAAAGTTTCGCATAATCTTTTGCCTCATAGGTCGTCCTGACCGGTAAGAAATGAGCTAACTTGGTGAGTCTGTCCACAATCACCCATATGGAATCATACTTACGTCGAGAACGGGGTAAGCCTGAAATGAAGTCCATGTTAATCACTTCCCACTTCCAAGTTGGGATTTCCATAGCTTGCAACAATCCACCCGGCCTTTGGTGTTCAATCTTCACTTGTTGGCAATTAGGACACTGAGCTACGAATTCCGCTATATGTTTCTTCATCCCATTCCACCAATATATAGACTTAAGTTGCTCCGGGGTGAACAGAATAACGGGAACTATGAGCTTCTCTCAAAATCTGGTGGCGTAAACTTGCCACATCGAGAACACATAATCTTCCTCTACATCGGAGAGCTCCGTCTCCTGAAATGTCAATTGATGACTCCTTTTTCTGAGGGAGTGTATTTCTGTACTGCATTAGCATGGGATCCTCATATTGTCCCTCTTTCACTTCTGCCACTAGCGACGAGACTGTGGTATTCTGGATAGTAGCTCCACTGCTACCCGAGTCCACTACTCGGACTCCTAGGCTAGCTAACTGTTGAAGCTCATAGGCCATCTCTTTCTTTTCTGGTCGTACATCACTTAGACTTCCCATCAACCTACGGCTAAGAGCATCAGCCACCACATTTGCCTTTCCGGGGTGGTACAGGATCTCAACATCATAGTCTTTTAGCAACTCTAGCCATCGTCATTGCCGCAAATTCAACTCTTTCTGCTTGAAGATGTATTGAAGACTCTTATGATCTGTGTAAATATCCACGTGGACACCATATAAGTAATGTCTCCATATCTTTAATGCATGGACCACCGCGGCCAATTCTAAGTCATGGGTAGGATAATTCTGCTCATGTTTCCGCAATTGCCTTGAAGCATACACAATCACCTTGCCATGTTGCATCAACACACAGCCTAGCCCAACACCTGAAGCGTCGCAATACACAACGTATCCTTCCAATCCCTCTGGAAGTATCAGAACTGGGGCAGAATTCAATCGACCCTTTAACTCTTGGAAACTACGTTCGCAAGCATCTGTCCATTGAAACTTGGCTGAGTTCTGTGTCAATTTTGTGAGTGGTGCAGAAATAGAGGAAACACCTTCAACGAATCTCCTGTAATAACCTGCTAAGCCCAGAAAGCTACGAACCTCTGTAGGAGTTGTGGGTCTTGGTCAAGTTTTCACGGCCTTAATCTTTTGACTATCCAGTCGAATACCATCAGCTGCCACAATATGCCCTAAAAATGCCACTGAGTTCAACCAGAACTCACATTTGGAAAACTTTGCAAACAATTCTCGAGTTCGAAGAACTCCAAGGACAATACGCAAATGATCCGCATGTTCTGCTTCGGATCTAGAATACACCAAAATATCATCAATGAATACGATTACAAATAAGTCCAGAAAGGACCAGAACACATTATTCATCAAATCCATAAATACCGCTGGCGCATTAGTTAGCCCAAATGACATCACCCGGAATTCAAAATGACCATATCTCGTTCTGAAGGCTGTCTTAGGGATATCTTTCTCCCTAACCCTCACTTGATGATACCCGGACCTCAAATCAATCTTTGAAAACCATTTGGCACCTTGCAGTTGATCAAACAAGTCATCAATCCTTGAGAGAGGATATTTATTCTTAATCGTTACTTTATCCAATTGCCTATAATCAATGCACATTCTTAGGGAGCCAGCTTTCTTTCGGACGAACAATACGGGCGCTCCCCACGGGGATGAACTAGGCCTAATGAAGCCTTTATCAAGCAAGTCCTTCAATTGCTCCTTCAACTCTTTCAATTCTGCGGGTGCCATTCTATATGGAGGAATAGATATAGGTGTGGTGCCTGGAAACACATCAATGGTAAAATCAATCTCCCGTTCGGGAGGAAGGCCTGGAAGCTCTTCCGGGAACACATCCGGAAATTCGTTCACTACGGGAACTAACTGAAGGGTCGGCGATTCAGCTTCTACATCTTAAACTCGCACTAGATGATAAATACATCCTTTCGTGATCATCTTCCTTGCCTTTAGATAAGGAATAAATCTACCTTTTGGTGATGCCGCATTCCCTTTCCATTCTAAGACTGGTTCTCCCGGAAACTAGAAACGAACCATCTTCATTCGGTAATCAACATTGGCATAACAAGAAGCCAACCAATCCATGCCAATAATAACATCAAAATCTACCATTTCTAGCTCACGCAAATCAATCATGGTACGACGGTCACAAATTGTGACTATACACTCCCTATATACTCGGCTAGCTATTACCGATTCACCACGGGTGTGGACACCTCAAAAGGTTTGATCGACTCTGACTCAACTATAAATTGACCCGCAATATAAGGAGTAACATATGATAACGTGGAGCCCGGATCAATCAAAGCATATACATCATGAGAGAATACCGATAATATACCTGTGACCACGTCAGGAGAAGACTCTAGATCTTGGCGTCCAGCCAAGGCATAAATACGGCGCTGAGGGCCGCTAGTATTGGGAGCTATGCCTCTACCTCTACCATGGCCGACTGGCGCATGTGAACCTGGCCCCATAAGGCGTACAAATATCGAAGATCCGGCTACCGACCCTAATGGTTGGGTCCTACCTCTACCATGTACTGAGGGGCAATCACGCATAATATGGCCTGGTCGACCACATGAATAGCAAACATCTGAACCCAATCGGCATTGACCCCAATGCGACTTCCCACACTGGGAACATCGTGGTATAGGTGGCCTTGACTGGCCTGAATCACCTCTAAACTGGGACACCGAATAACTCTGACTCGGACCGGGATAAGTAGATCTATCAAGGCTCTGGCCTGAAAACCTTGGAGGTGCACTGGTCATAGAATAGCCCGAATGTCTAGGGAACTGTTGCCTGTGTCCGCTTCGGGACTCACTCATTGGGCCTGAAGATCTGGCCCTCTTGTTATGTCCCCGATCTTGCTCACGTTCACCTCTTCGCTGCTGTAGGCTTTCTTCTAAGTTCTGAGCATGTGCTTGAATGCGTGCAATGTCCATACCGTCCTGAAGGGACGCAGTCAAGCATTTATCCTTCAGATGGGGCCCTAGGCCCTTTACAAATCGGTGTACCCTGTCGCCCATATCTGCTACCATGGCCGAAGCATACCTGGCCAAGGAGTTAAAACGGAGGCTATACTCTAGGGTACTCATGCTTTCTTGCCTCAAGTTCAAGAATTTATCGGACCTTGCTCGCCGAACTTCTAGAAGCATATAATGACGGAGAAAAGCATCAACAAACTCTTGCCATACCAGGGGAGGTGCATTGGCTCCCCGGGAAGCCATCCATACCGTATACCACTGGATCGAGACATCTCTCAATCTATATGACGCTAGCTCTACCGACTCGGTGTCTGAAACATGTATCAATCGGAGCGTCCTTAGCATACAATCGATGAAATCCTGAGGATCCTCCTCCGGCTTTGACCCAAAGAATTTCGGAGGGTTCAAAGTAATGAAATCACGGGCTCTTGCACTAACAACCCTATCACCATACCCTGAACTGTGCCTCTGAGCCTGGGCCGCAACCAATTGAGTCAATAAAGTAATGGCCTCTTTTACATCTTGGCCCGAAGCATTTGGTGGAGGAGCTGGAGGTGCTGGAGCTGGGGCTGAGGCTACCTCACGCTCCTCAGAGACGGGCACTGTCTGGGAGGACTAAGATTGAGCCGCACCCTGGGACTCACTTTCCTCTACTACCGGTGGCGGTGCTTTGTTAGCCCGCTTCTCTGCCACCGTCTTGCCCTTTTGGGCTACCGTAGTCTTTCCCTTTTTAGGCATCTCTGAAATACACAACACACGATTTAGGAGCAAGAAAATCCTACATCATAGCTCTATCAGACGATTTTTATGAAGAAAGAAGGTCATTTATTCTTAAAATGTCCGCAGCTTCTTGTTTATAAGTGTGGCGCGCAACACACCCATAACCAAGACTCTACTAGACACGGCTCGTAGACACACCCTAAGACTGAACTGCTCTAATACCACTTTTGTCACGACCCGACTCGGGCCGCGACGAGCACCCGGTGCTAGCCCACCCGGGCACCCTCTTAGCTTACTCTTATGCTTACATCTAGGTGAGCCATATAATAATACAAGCATTTCCATTCAATCGTCAACTAGTCACATTTGGACAACAACACATTTATATCATCATAGGCATCTATGCCACATCAATGTACATGGGCCAACGTGGCCGACAAAATGATATAGAAAAATAAGTCGACGAGGCCAAACACATCTACCCACTCACACACATGTCTACGAGCCTCTAAGAGTACAACATATCACATTAGCGGGACAGGACCCCACTATGCCCATAATTATATACACAAAAGAATGAGTACCCAAAAGATATGGCTCCGAAGGAAATGGAGCACCCTATGTAATCTCCGAATAGGCAGCTATGGATCAAGTCTGTCTCCCTGTGCACCTGTGGGCATGACGCAGCGTCCACAAACAAAAAGACGTCAGTACGAAGAATGTACTGAGTATGTAAAGCATGAGCAACATCAACAAATAAGCATCATGAACAACATATGAAATAGCATAGGAGGGGGGAGACAATAATATCATCGTCATACCGCTTACCTGCCTTTCGTAGGACTTTCCATTTTTCATACGTATTTGTACACCTACGTCATCATCCGTATTCCATAATAGTACTCGTACCATACTTGTGCTCATAATCGTATACATGTCCTTATTCGTATTCTTATACATAGTCTTATCACAATCATATTCATATTATATACATAGTCATTTCATATACATGGCATTTACATAGCATACCCGACCTCATAGGATCGGTGTTTCATACATACTTGGCCAACCAAGGCTCAAGGTTACTCATACCTGGCCCTACCAAGGCTTCAGGGTTATCCGTACCATTTGCAGAGGTGTTCGCGCGTTTCGTAATCATATACATACTTTATACATATTCATATACATATATCCTACCCGGCGTTATAAGCTCGGTGTGTCATTATAGCCCTTCATAAGCACATGTAAGTATAATAGCCCGTAGGCACCTTTAGCATCATTATTATTATCATCGTCATCACTATCATCATCACTTTCGCTACATCTATATCTTACGCTTACTCGTCATATGGGGTGCATAGTACAATCGTAGCACATATCGAGGATCGTGAACTTATGAGCTCGGAGTGTCAATCGTTTGAATACAACATACTCATATAGAGGATTTAAGAGTTTGGCCAAGGAATCATGCCTTATGAAAGAAGGGTTAGCCTTACATACCTTTTCGTCGGACTATTCTACATTTGCACGCTTCCTCCCAATGCTAGCGTCTATACCTTCATTAATATCATAACAATGGCCATTAGTCATTCACATTATCCACATTATCTAGGTTCCTTAATTTGCCTCTAATTCACCCATATTCATGGTCATAACATCCAACTTCGTCCATTCGTCTAATGTGTCTATTTTATGATCTTAGTGCCATTTAGAATACATTCATCTCACAACACAACAATATTCATGATTCAATTCAAACTATTCCTCGAAATGTCACTATTCATCATTCATGACCTACATGACCATATTTTCTACAATCCATGTATTTCAACTCTTCAATACCTTAAACATCATGTAAAAATTGTTATAGCCCGTATATTGTACGTTTGGAAATTCCAAAGTCGTCGTGGAAAGTTAAGGGCGAGACCATTTTCGAAAATTATTTTAATGCACAAGTTGGTTATAAATATTATTTATGAACATTGGTAGTATGGAAATATTGAGAAAGGTTAAGGGCAAAAAGGAGAAATTGCAAAATGGTAAATGGTAATATTGAGGAAAGTCGAGGGGCTTAAGTGTATATACATAGGTAAATGGTGGACAAAATAAAAATAAGACATATGGATAAAGCTTATGAGATAAGCTAAGTGGTCATCCTTTTATTTAAGAACATTTCAAGAAAATGGAGGAAAACTCTAGGCAAAGAAAGAAAGGGAGGCATGTGGTTATTTCATATTAAGTGGGGGCTAATTGTAAATAATAAAAACACATGGGGCCAAAGCTTTCATAAGAAGACAATTAGTCTTCTTTGACCAATATGGGAAAAATTCAAGAAAAAAGGAAGAAATTCCTAGAGAATTCTAGAGAAAGAGGGCATGTGCCCCTCACATGATATATATATATATATATATGATCATTAGTCATATTCTCACAAGAAAAGAAGACTTGGAAAAAATGAATGAAGAAGGGATGAAGAGAGGGGGGGATTTCGGCCAACGGTGGCCAAATGGAGCCATGGAAATTGATCAAAATAAATTATTTTCTTCTAGTATTTCCCCCAAATGGAAGGTCCTCATCAACATGGAGTAATTGTTGAAGCAAGTAGAAGACTTTTTGATGTCATATACCAACCCTAAACCAAGTGGGAAGTTGAAGAAAAAAAAGGTAAGGTTTCATCTCTTTTATATGTTATAAATGGTTTGTGCATGTTGTTGAATGTGGAAATGATGGAAATTCATAAAGTATTGCATGTTCAAGTTTGGCCGTGTGTTGGGTGTAAGGTGTAGGAATAGCGAATTTAATGTATTTAGCATGATTATGTGTTGTTGTAATGTGTTGTAATGTGTAGAAAAGAATGGAAATTCATGAAAACCTATGGATTGTGTTGTGACCGAATGGAATAGGGTTTGGAAAGTTATGGTAACTTGATGTTGTTTGACATTATAGATGCCGTCGTTATGGATTCTATAACGAGAAGTGTAAGTTTAATGACTTAAAATAATGTTATGTTGGTTATGGGATGATTTGGAAATTTATGTGAATTTTATAAAATTTTTGTATTTAGGAGAATTCTATTGTTAAGGTGTGGGGTGATGGTGTAAGTTATGAATTTTGAGGAAAAGAATGTGTTTGGTGTAGCTCTCGGGTTGGGAGGCAATTTCGGGTGAGTTGGAGCCTTGTTTGAGTTGCTCGAAATATTGTGTGAATTGAATTTGATATCGAAGTATTGCTAGAATAATTTTTGGCATTGTTGTTGTATTCATTAAGTTGAAAGGTTTCGGGTAAGGTTGGGTGTTGGTTTGGACGTTTTGAATTACTTGTCGATATTGCTATTATGATGGGTAATATTGTTGTTGATATTGTGGCCGGGTCAAATTCCCGGATTGTTGTTGTTGATTTGGGGCCGAGCCGTATTCTCGGGGATGGTGCATTTACAGGGGAAATGCTGCCGAAATTTCGGCAGACAAAGTGTTACTTTAAAGAATCAACTTCTAAAGGCTCTAATCAAGTTTTGGTAAACATGACCAATTTGTAGATTTTGGCGGATTTGGAACGTGAATTTGGAGTCGCATAAGAAGCAGAAAAGGTATGTAAGGCTTCACCCTTCTTTCTATGGCATCTCTTAGACGGAATATGTTGGATATGAGCCTCGGGAATAACTCTACCCTCCGGAATCCGTGCCTAAAGTTTTCTCTTTTTCAATCAGTAGAATTGAACTAAAAAGTGTGCAAAATGTTGGAAGAATTTCCTAAACCTCTAGAACCCGCATAAATAGGACCCGACTACCCTAAAACCCTCACAAGTAACGCCATGACATGTAACATATGTAAATTTGGTACGCCGCCTCATTTGACCCGAGGTGGGCCCATGGTCCCCGGATTTTCCTTATTGTTCCGTTTGATCTATTTTGAAGCAGAATCCAAAGAAAACTGTTGATCCTTATCCCGTTCACCGAGTGACAAGTACTGTAACTATGCTAACGAGGATACTTCTATGATGACAATGATATGATGATGTTAAGAAAGGGAATATGCCTATGATAAGTATGACAAAGATGATTCCATGACTAAGACGATGAATATGATCTTATAATGATAACGATGTAGTCCAAGACGAGAAAATGCCTACGGTAGATGTGTTGGCAAAATGTTCTGCTATGAAAAGGAAAATATGGAAACGTTAAATTAATTCTTGATATCTCAACTCTATTACAGGTAATGACTACTCTAAAGGTCCTAGGTATATGAAACTGTACCCTATGACCCTATTTGATGTTTTCCTCATAATGACACTTTTCATTGGTAGTCTCGCCTCACAATACTCGTTCCTTCAAGGTGAGACAAAGTGACTATGGTTGTTCCATAATGTAATCGGAGGCTACCGACCTTCCGTCACTCCAATGGACACATGACTTTCTTTGAGCTCTCATGCATGCCAATGGTATGACATATGTATATGAATGTGAATATGTATATGTATATGGGCAAAAAGGGGAAGGGCCACTGTTATATCACCACCTGATTCAGCTGGATTTCGTCCCGAACGCGGGATATGGGAGAGCCGGATACGGCGTCTGTATATGTGATATATATATAATATGTTGGGACACTGTTGGGGAGGGGGGTGGGAGAGCCGATGTACTCGGCGTCTGTGGATGTAAATAAAGGACACCGTTTTCTGAAATGTTCTGTTTCCTGTACATGTAAATAAGAAGTACTGTTTTTCTGAAAAAGGGACTAAGCATGCATGGCATCTGCCTGAACGACATTCATATGTACAGGTTACTTCTGTCCCAAGATAAGCTCCATATGTCTATTCCGTTATTATTCATACTGTATATTCCTTTATTATGTCACTATTCATGCCTTACATACTCAGTACATTACTCGTACTGACCCCTCTTATTCGGGGGCTGTGTTCATGCCGCGCAAGTACACCCAGACGTATTAAAGCCGTTATAGAAGATGTTCCAGCGGAGTTGGCAGGTTCCACTTGTTCAGGAGTGCTGCCGAGACAGAGTATCTGAGCCATGATGTTTGTTTGATGTTAGAGACTTTGCAGGCAGAGTCGTGGGTATAGAGTGTCGATAATATGCTATATCATAAAGTCCATGTGATTGCAAATTCTGTTTGACTTGAGTACGATGGAAAGAAAAATCTCTTGAAACTTTTACTATGTTTTCCATTTTTTTATTGATATAAGAGTCTAAGGAAGTTAAGTATGTAACAAAAGTCAGCGGGTTCGCTCGGCTCCAGATATGGGGTCGGGTGCCCATCACACCCTAGTAAAGTCGGGGTGTGACAAAAATCATGAATCTTACCTTAGAAGTTGTAGGAACAAGCTTTTGTTAATAATACTCCACTTTGAGCAAAACTCTAGTTTTTCTCCATTTGGATTTCTTGACTTGGATGATCTTTGATGATGTTCTTACTCTTGATTCACCTTGTTTTATGTTGTTGATCCTCAAATATCCTTGAAAACTTGTATAAAGAATGTAGAGAGAGGTTTTAGAGAGAAGTGGTGTAATGTTGTAATGAAATAAAATAAGTGTTGGTTCCCTTATTTAATGAATTGCAAAAATCTGTGCTAGGTGAACAGTGGTCGTCCATGGAGATTTACGGTCTGTATTCCACTTTACGGACCGTCCCTCGTGGTCGTCTTTAACCATTTCCAGAACCAGAAACTTTGGCTGCATGCATGGTGATTTACGACCATGGTTTACGGGTCGTAAATCACTTTACGGTCCGTCCTCCTGGTCGTATTTTACCATTTCTCAACTGGGCAAAAAGTCGAAGTCTTGCATGGTAATTTACGACTGCCAGTTTACGGACTGTATACCAATTTACGGTCCGTATTTTGCACTTTACGACCACTGGGAAGATTTCAAATCTGCAACTTTTCATATCTCTTAGACTTCTCATTTTAATCACCCACGTCCATGCACATGCATTGCTCACCTTATATCTCATCTTAACTTAGCCAACTTTCTCATCTCACATCGGATACCTTCGAAATCTCGCTTAAGGTCATCAAACGTCGTTTCTTGCTCATGGACCTCATGCACTCATACTTATCACTAGTTCGTTCACTTACGTACCAACGGAAATTTTTTCCGAGGTGGAACAATTATATGAAAATATATATGGTATTATGTCGTAGTTTAGGTTATGGTATTATGTTACATTTAATGATGTTTGGGAGTCGTTTATTACATGGAGAAAGTTGTAGAAACAAAGGAAATTCTACCCAAATTTTCATTAGCTCTTAGTCGCTTAGCTTTAACTTAGGCATGTTTTCAATGGCTTAACCATGGTACGGCTTCTCTTGAATGTAGAATTGCACGCTTGGAAGGATACCATTTAGTCGATAGTGGTAAAGAGGCATAAAGGTATGTAAGGCTAGCCCTTCTTTCAAAGGCATGACTTCCATCACATAATATCTTCTATCTTTCCATGACTTTCTTACATTCCGAAAATTACAAGTCAATGATTCTAAGAGCTTCTTATGACATAGAGCTAAGAGATGTGTTGTGAATATGATAATGATAATGTTGAATCTATGTCCAGAGATTTTAAAGCTCATGATATGATGCTATTATTATGTTCATGATTGTTACATGATTCCTTAATATTATTCATTGTTTGTAGTATCTCTTCATAATGCTAGTTCCTTCAATGTGAGACATGACGGTTATGATTATTCCATAAAATAATCGGAGGTTCCCGACCTTACGTCACTCCGATAGAGTTACACCTTTTACTTAAGCTCTTATGCATGTTTCAGGTTAAGTATAAGATGACAATTACACCATCCCTAGATGGCCAGGCAGCACCGCTATGGCGGGCGGTTTATGATTACACTGTGTTTATATGACACGGGCAGCATCGCTAAGGCGGGCGACTTATGGATGATGACAGCACCACCAGTGGGCGGCGTGAGATGATTACCCCGGACGCGGGCTAATGAAGTTATTGATTCAGACAGTTTATGTATATATGTGTGATATGCTTTAAAGGTAAAAGTAAGCATGCATGATTCCGCCTCAAGAGGCAAGTAGTTACAATTATCCTTTCTTATTATGCTTTCTATACTTCTTTGTTATGTTATCATATATGCCTTACATACTCAGTACATTTTTCGTACTGACGTCCTTTATTTTATGGACGCTGTGTTCATGCCCACAGGTAGGCAGGGAGACGGCCCGAACACCTAGGAGCCTTACCAGCAGCTATATAGAAGCACACCACTACTCCGAAGTCGCCGCTCATTGGTATATTCTTTTGTGTACATATTTAGGGTATGGCGGGGTCCTGTTCCGTCTTTATGATCTCAGTATTCTAGTAGAGGATCGTAGATACATATGTGTGGGTAGTAGGTGTTATGTGATCTTATTAGTGTATATTCTGTATATCCTTTTGTAGCCTTGTAGGCCCATGTGTATTTATATGTATAATTTGGGAGATGTTGGTGGTCATTTCATAGTTAGTTTACTTTGAGAGATTAGTTTGTTTGGGATGAGTATGAAGGCTAGAATGATATGCGGTGCTCGGTAGTAAGCTTCGGCTACCCGTCTTGGCCCCCTAGTCGGGTTGTGATAAAAGTGGTATTAGAACAGTTTCGTCCTAGGGTGTGTCTACGAGCCGTGTCCAGTAGAGTCTTGTTTATGGGAGTGAAGTGCGCCACACTGATAAACAAGAGGCTGTGGGGAATTTAGGAATGATGACCGTCTTTCTTCTTCGTAGATTGTGCCATAGAGCTATATTATAAGAATTCCCTTTTCCCTAATTGTGCGTTATGTTTTCAGCAAAGTTGATGAAAGGAAAAGCGACAGCAGCCCAGAAGGGCAAGATAATGGTCGAAAAAAGGACTAAACGGGAGCCGCCTATGGATATGGAGGAGGGCGAGCCCAGAGTAAGGCCCTATTTCGGTTCTCTCATATTTCGACCACTCTAGAGGAGCAAAGGGGAGTCTCAACCTTAGCTCCAACACCCCTAGTTCCTCCACCAAATACCTCAAGCCAGGAGATGAGGCAGGCTATCCTTTTGCTGACCCAGTTAGTAGCCGCTCAAGCTTAGTGGTAGGGGGTGGGCTATGGTAACAGGAGTTGGAGGAAGAGAGTCAGGTCTTCAGGTTTTGACCATGAGTTTAGGGGCGCTCCGAGGCAGCAATTCTCTAAGCACTCAGCTTGTTCAACAGCTAGTGCGCCACTATAGTTTTCTGGACCCAGGGTTGATAAATCTGCTTGCTTGCAGCCAGTTCAGAGTTTTAGAGTTCCTAATTCCAAGAACAGGGGTGATTCAAGCCAGATGAGATTACCTGTACCACGGTGTACTCGGTGTGGCAAGTTACATTCTGGGCCGTGCCGTTTGGGTTTGAATGTTTGTTATGCTTGCGCTCGGCAAGGCCATTTCAGGCGCGACTGTCCATGGATACGTGGTTGAGATAAGGTTTTGCCTACGCGATTGGCAGCTGGCTCTTCATCATTGCTACGCCATCCGAGGCACTTACCACAGGTATTAGCAGGCTGTGATAGAGACTGAGGAGGAACGCCCAGTCCGAGTGGATCCCAGCATCATACCTATGCATTAGTTGGGCGACAGGATCTTGAGTCTCTCCCTGATATTTTTCCAGGTATATTGTCAGTACTCTTTTATAGTGTATACGTATCGATTGCTTCGGGTTCTACGCTGTCATATATCACTCCTTGTGTTGCGGAGTGTATTGGGTTGAAAACCGAGCAAAATCAACGACTTGAGATGTCTATGCCTGTTAGTGACCCAGTGATAGCCAGAATTATGATTTATGAGTAAGTAAACCTCCACGAAGAGAGAATTGACTGACATAATATGTACAATGGAATTCTGGAAAGTGTGTGCAGGTATAACTTATGAGACAAGCCTTATTATCTTACATTTTTTTTTATAGTAATCAACCTTTATGGTTAAGTTGTATACCATATGTATTTCTATAGGTGGCCTCCTAAGGTATGAGATGTGTTTTCTAGGCTGTGTACAGGTTTGGGATTGTTATGTTTGCAGAGGAAACTCTGCCGAAATATTTCCAAGAATCGAAGGGATATTGCGGAAACTTTAGGTAGGATTATGGAGAGAATAAAGAAAGGGCCCAACAACGAGTGGATGGAGACGAAGTTAGTAATCAAATGCGGGATAAATGTAGCAAGTATGCACCAAGTTAAAAGGAAAGGTGATAGGTTAGGATAGAATAAGAAACATGAGAAGGGGAAGTGAAATGCTTGGGATAGAAAGAAGTTTTATACACTAAGAAGAATTAAAGGGATAAGCACTCTAGAAGAAGGTGTAAGTTAGAAAATTTGGCTAGCTCTCTTCGTTTTAGGGAACATTAAGTTATGAGATAAGCTTGATGTATACGTATAAGCCGATGCATGATACGCTGAATCAGATTATTAAGCTAGGCTTCACCTGATGGTTATAGTGTGAGGAAAACTTTCATATCACTATAAGCCAGCCTTATTGACCTCGGTGAGACCTCGAGGAAAGAGAGTAAAAGAGATGTGTAAAGCTCATTGTCTGGTAATTGGGTAACCTTATGACTGCAGTTGTGTTCTGTGTTATAGTTCAGGTTATATATCTACGAATTTACTCGAACGATTATATGACAAGGATTGCTATTACAGATATGAGGGAAAGCAAAAATAAGATAAGATTGATCGGTGAAATAAAAGGATTACAAGTGATGAATGATCAGTATACATGATGTGCGTAGTGGAAGTGTTGGAAACAAAGAAGGAAGGGTAGGAGCGAGGCAAATAGGAGGGAAGTCCACTAGAGTAGTAACTTAATAAACAGAGGGTGGAAGAGAATTAAACCCTGTGGATATTCTAACATTAAGTGGGAATGTAATCAGGAGTCGTGAAGTGATAGAAATTTTGAATCATGCTGTACAGACAGTGTGGCTAATTAAGTCACGACGAGAATTATGGAACTAAGTGTCGAGTAAGATACCCTATGCGTGAAGAGCGAGTTTACACAACATCCATACAAAGAATTCTAAAAGGACCATGTGTTACCCCATTATTAATATGTTGGGATAACAGAGTACAATACTCTTATAGCAGTGTGAACCGATCGGAGAAGAGTGTAGAGGGATTGATGTTGAACTTCAAGTTACAGTTTTATCAAAAGATGGTGTTCTGAGAGAACAGAGCATAAATGAAATAGAAGCCAATGGTACTCTGAAATAGGTTTAGGGTTATTGTCCTATGAATTAAATCATTTGAGGAAAGGATGAGGGTTAAGACGAAAGGAGGAACAACGTTTGGTTGTGAATGCTCAATGGACTTATTTTATACATATGTTAGGACAGCAACACATGGAATTGCATCCCCGGTGGGTTATACGGTAAAGGTCCCAGGTAGAGGTTCTTGAGGAAAGGTGAACCAATAAAGAGCGAGCTTGGGGACGATATGGAATTGGGAGTATAGAGAGTTTATGAGCTACATCGATGGAAATGGTGAACATACTGGACGGTCTATGGGTATTGATAGAAGTAATGAAAGAAACATTGAGGTAAAGACAATTCCCTCATGGTTTAATAGACATGGCGACAAAACGGTAACCAAAAAGAGACCATCAAAGAAGTAGTCTTTAATTTTCCAAGGCAACGTGGCTGCCAGACGTGTCAGAATGAGATAATACAAGATATGGACCGTAGAATGGAAGACGGGCGGAGAATTCAACGTGGTGATTGTACAATAATAAAGTGGGTTATGAGGTAGAGTTAAAGGATGGGCATATGACAAGAGCGGTATTAGCCTAAAAAAGATACATCACGTGAGCATTGCAGCTTCAGTTCAAGCATAAGATAGACAAGGATAAAACGGTATTTCCATACAATAAGAGCTCATGCGAATGATTTCATAGTGAGGATATACAGGCGATGAGAGTAAGATTTGGATTAGAGGGAGGAGTGAATGATAGACTAAGACGGGAAGTCAAGTGAAATAGCCACCGCAAGCAAGACACATGGATGCGAAGTTCCAATGTCGCATAACGATTATGGAAGCATTGTACAGGGAAAGCCTTGAAGGTAAAAATAATTGACTCAGAATTGGTAATGTCTTGCCAATGGAAGGATGCAGAGTTAACAATAGAAGAGGATCGAAACGGAGATGAACTATTTGAAAGCATGTGAATACTTGACGGTAGCGACCAACAATGAAGAGGAACAAATATGTATGATCATTTACAAGAGAAGGTGTATGGGTGATACGAGAATTCCAAGCTTAGAGTACTCAAACACGAAGGAATTAAGGCCGCATCGCAAAGTAAATGCAGTAAGATGGATTTAAATGAGAAACTGAAAGCGAGAGGTGGTGGTGAAGAAAATAATAAGGAGTAAACTTGTGTAAGACAATTTTTCGGCACTAGTCAACAATGAGGATGAACCTAAAGCTGAGACGGGTGTTGCAATTGTAAAGAATCATATAAAATAGCTATGGAAAATTTTCAGGCTAAAATTCTTTGTTCTCTACTGGTACCTAAAGGTCGATGCATTCCGAGAGATCTAGGAAAGACAGGTTATTCTAGTAAACCCCCTATTCTGAGATAGATAAGCGGATAGAGTTCGCTTTCTAAATTTCCAAGGCATGCTAGAAGCACGTACGTTAGATCTTTAAAGACATGTCATGATGATCTAGAAATGATATATCCAGATGGCTGTATGAAGCTTGCAAGAATGGGAGGGTATCAAATTAGTGGAATGTGGAAATTTCATCTTGAAGCCAGATTTAGAAATATTACTAAAAGACTCTGAGAGGATTACTTACTACCCTCCCAAATGGCTCTGGGTAATGAAAGAATAACTAAAAAAATAAGCTTGACGAGGGTATTATGAGGGGGCGTGGAAGTAAAAAAGGTGCATTGGGAAGCGTAAGAAGATATGAAGTCTAGATATCTGCACCTATTTCCACCCCCAGAAGAGGCACAAGATGAAACGCCGTTGTTCCCATGTATGTAATGCTTTCTCTTAATGCTTTTGGTCGTGTGTGGCCATTTTTTCTTGCTGTTGTTATAGCCCTGTGAGGCGATGTTATTCTGGGTTGTTGTGACAGGATGGTAGTGCTATATTAGAGGGGAAACTTTAGCAAAATTTCTGTAGAATCCCCGAGAACTTAACATTCGAGGACGAATTTTCCTAAGGGGGGGGGGGGGGGGGGGGGGAATGTTACACCTCGGAATTTCGGGTTGTTGTGCGGTGAATAGACTAACGCAAGTTAAGGTGTATATGATACCCTACAAGTAAGAAGGGATACTTAATGATTCTAATTAAGATTCCAAAAACATTTGAGGTTAGAGAAGAAATCTCGTTGGAGAAAGTTAAGGTAGAAAGTGCCTTACCCCGTGTACAAATGTAGCAGCAGGTATTCGTAGTAATTTACGGTGTTATAAGTTGAACGGATAGAATCGACATAATTTGAACCGATTCAGGAAATTCTGCAGATACCAGTCAGTGTCGATAGACTGTCACTGTGCACCATTAACATGTTTCTGCAAACTCAAAGCTGCAGGCTTAAATAGACGGGTCAAGTCAACGGACCGTCAAACCGCCTCTTTGGAATTTTCGGGTTCCAGCCATAAATAAACGACCCTTGTTCATAATTTTTCAGATTTCGCTTTCTCTTCAACTCTGGAAACCTCTAGATTATTCCCCATATCATATTAGTACATATCCAAGAGAAATCAAGGATGAATCACCAATAATTAAGGGAAATCAAGAGTACGAGTGCCCATTAGGGTTGATGAAAGCTAGAAATTCCTTTGGAATTGAAGTTGAGCTTTTCTCCAAGTGGAATATTTTCATCTAAAGGCCATTCCTATGTGATCAAAGGTGAGTTTCACATTTAATTCATGTTATTAAGAATATTGAGTCGGTGAAAGACTTGGATTATGGAAGAAAGTAGAGTATGAAGTTCAAATATGAAAATAGTGGTATTCTTGAACATTAACTTGACTTGAATTATAGTTCTTGACATGTTATGAGTACAATCTTGTGGTGAATAATACAAATGATCTTAAAGGAGTACTATATGAGAATATATATGGTATTATGTCATAATTTAGTTT
This sequence comes from Lycium barbarum, assembly GCF_019175385.1. Taxonomy (NCBI): domain Eukaryota; kingdom Viridiplantae; phylum Streptophyta; class Magnoliopsida; order Solanales; family Solanaceae; genus Lycium; species Lycium barbarum. The sequence goes on along the minus strand of NC_083344.1, from coordinate 65,646,739 downwards.
ATGGATGACAATGGAAGGGCATTGTAAGGATTGAATAATGTTTAACTTGAAGAAGTTTATTGATTATGGTGTCTTGGGTGTTGTTAATGATGTTTGGGAGTCGTTTATTACATGTAGAAAGTTGTAGAAACAAAGGAAATGCTGCCCCAATTTTCATTAGCTCTTAGTCGCTTAGCTTTAACTTAGGCTTGTTTTCAATGGCTTAACCATGGTACGACTTCTCTAGAATGTAGAATTGCGCGCTTGGAAGGAAAACATTTAGTCGATAGAGTTAAAGAGACATAAAGGTATGTAAGGCTATCCCTTAAGGCATGACTTCTATCACATAATATCTTTTATCTTTCCATGACTTTCTTACATTCGGAAATTACAAGTCCTTGATTACGAAGAGCTTTTCATGAGTTAGAGCTAAGAGACGTGTTGTGAATATGATAATAAAAATGATGAGTCTATGTCCAGAGATTTTAAAGCTCATGATTGATGCTATTATGATGTTCATGATTTTAACATGATTCCTTGATGTTGTTCATTGTTGGTAGTATCTCCTTATAAAGCTAGCTCCTTCAAGGTGAGACATGACGATTATGATTATTCCATAAAATAATAAGAGGTTCCCGACCTTGCGTCACTCTGATAGAGTTATTGCTTTTACTTGAGCTCTTATGCATGCTTCAGGTTAAGTCTAAGATGACAATTACACCGTGCCTAGATGGCCGGGTAGCACCGCTAAGGCAGGTGGCTTATGATATCACCGTGTCTATACGACACAGCAGCACCGCTAAGGCGGCCGGCTTATGGATGATGAGAGCACATTCTTCGTACTGACGTCCTTTTGTTTGTGGACGCTGGGTCATGCCCGTAGGTGCACAGGGAGACAGACTTGATCCATAGCTGCCTAATTGGAGATTACATAGAGAGCTCCATTTCCTTCGGAGCCATATCTTTTGGGTACTCATTCTTTGTGTATATAATTATGGGCATAGCGGGGTCCTGTCCCGCTAATGTGATATGTTATACTCTTAGAGGCTCGTAGATATGTGGGTGTGTGGGTAGATGTGTTTGCCGTTGTTGGTCTATGTTTTGTATATCATTTTGTCGGCCACGTGGGCCCATGTACATTGATGTGGCATAAATGCCTAAGATGATATAAATGGGTTGTTGTCCAGATGGGACTAGTTGACGAATGAATGGAAATGCATGTATAAATTTATACGGTCCGTATAACTGACCGTAAAATTCCACCAGCAATCAACCTCCTCTGTGATGGTTTTACGGTCCATTATACGGTCCGTAAAACATTATACGGTCCGTATAATGAGCCGTATAACTCATCAGTTCACTGAACTTATTCTCATCACTTCGTTTGATCTCCGATCCTTGCGGAACCTTCTTAACACTTGTTCGACACTTCAATACCAATCTAAGGGACGTTATAACTCTTTTCCAAGACATCACTAAGTCCTGGCTAACTCGTTGCTCGAAATCCCTTTCCGATATTCGTTCACTTGCGTACCAAAGGAAATTTCCGAGGTGTAACATTCTTTCCCCCTTAAGAACATTCGTCCTCGAATGTTAGGCACTCGGGGATTCTACAGAAATTTTGCCAGAGTTTCCCCTATAATATGGCACTACCAACCTGTCACAACAACCCATAATATCGATGCCTCACAGGGCCACAACATAATAGTATTTAAAATTTGGCTACACACGACCCAAAAGCATAAAAAAAAACGAAACATACATACCTTATGATCTTGACGTCTCATCTTAGACTTCCTCCAAGGGCTGAAATAAATGTGGGTATTTGGACCGCATACTTTCTTCCGCTTCCCATGTCATTTCCTCTCGATTGTTATTCCTCCATAAGACCTTAACTGAGGCCACTTCCTTGTTTCTATGTCTCTGTACTTGCCTACCTAGTATGGCAATGGGTATCTCTTCATAAGTCAATTTCTTTGTCACTTGCACATCATTCACTGGGACAATCCTAGTAGTATCTCCAACACATTTCTGAAGCATCGAAACATGAAATACTGGATGAACTGACTCCAAGTGTGGAGGTAGATTTAACTCATAGGGCACTTTGCCTATCTTGCGTACAATTTCGTATGGCCCAATATACCGGGGACTGAGCTTCCCCCTTTTGCCAAATCTCATCACGCCCTTCATCGGCGACACTTTCAAGAATACCCAATCTTTCACTTCGAACTCTAAGTCTCTTCGATGATTATCCGCATAGGACTTCTGACGACTTTGAGCCGCTAGCAGGCGATCTTGTATGAGATTAACTTTCTCTATTGCTTGCTGGACCAAGTCTGGCCCTATCAGCTTAGTTTCTCCGGTTTCAAACCACCCAATTGGGGATCTACATTTTCGCCCATATAAAGCCTCATACGGTGCCATTTGAATGCTAGAATGATAACTATTATTGTAAGCAAATTCAATGAGTGGCAAATGATCATCCCAACTTCCTCCAAAATCTATCATACATGCTCGTAACATATCTTCGAGAGTCTGGATGGTGCGTTCGGCCTGCCCATCGGTCTGTGGGTGAAACGTCATGCTAAGGCGCAGTTGGGTCCCTAAACCCTCTTGGAAAGACTCCCAAAACTTAGCTGTGAACTGAGTCCCTCTATCGGAGATAATAGATACCGGAACGCCATGGAGTCTCACTATCTCCTTAAGATAAAGCCTCGCATAATCTTCTGCCACATAGGTCGTCCTAACCGGTAAGAAATGAGCTGACTTTGTCCACAATCACCCATATGGAATCATACTTACGTCGAGAACGGGGTAACCCTGTAATGAAATCCATATTAATCACTTCCCACTTCCAAGTTGGGATTTCTATAGCTTGCAATAATCCACCCGACTTTTGGTGTTCAATCTTCACTTGTTGGCAATTAGGACACTGAGATACGAATTCCGCTATATCTTTCTTCATTCCATTCCACCAGTATATATACTTAAGATCATGATACATTTTCGTCGCTCCGGGGTGAACGGAGTAACGGGAACAATGAGCTTCCCTCAATATTTGGTGACGTAGACCTACCACATCGGGAACACATAACCTGCCTCGACATCGGAGAACTCCGTCTTCCGAAATACCAAATGATGACTCCTCCTTCTAAGGGAGTGTATCTCTCTACTGCATTAGCATGGGATCCTCATATTGTCACTCTTTTACTTCCGCTACTAGCGATGAAACTGCTGAATTCTGAATAGTGGTCCCCCGGCTACCTGAGTCCGTCACTCGGACTCCTAGGCTAGGTAGCTGTTGGAGCTCACGGGTCATTTCTCTCTTCTCTTGTCGAACTTCACATAGACTTCCCATGGATCTGCGGCTAAGAGCGTCAGCCACAACGTTAGCCTTTCCGGGGTGATACAAGATGTCAACATCGTAATCCTTTAGCAACTCCAACCATCGTCGTTGTCGCAAATTCAAATCTTTCTGCTTGAAGATATACTGAAGGCTCTTATCATCTGTATAAATATCCACATAGACACCATATAAATAATGTCGCCATATCTTTAATGCATGGACCACCGCGGCCAATTCTAAGTCATGGGTAGGATAATTCTGCTCATGTTTCCGCAATTGCCTTGAAGCATACGCAATCACTTTGCCATGTTGCATCAACACACAGCCTAGCCCAACACCCGAAGCGTCGCAATACACAACGTATCCTTCCAATCCCTCTGGAAGTGTCAGAACTGGGGCAGAAGTCAACCAGTCTTTCAACTCTTGGAAACTACGCTCACAAGCATCTGTCCATTGAAACTTAGCTGAATTCTGAGTCAACTTGGTGAGTGGTGCAGAAATAGTGGAAAAACCTTCAACGAATCTCCTATAATAACCTGCTAAGCCCAGAAAGCTATGAAACTCTGTAGGAGTTGTGGGCCTTGGCCAAGTCTTCACGGCCTCAATCTTTTGGCTATCCACTCGAATACCATCGGCTGCAACAATGTGCCCTAAAAATGTATATATGTGTGATATACTTTAAAGGTAAAAGTAAGCATGCATGATTCCGCCTGAAGAGGCAAGTAGTTACAGTTATCCTTTTTTCTTATGCTTTCTATACTTCCTTGTTATGTTATCATATATGCCTTGCATACTCAATACATTATTCGTACTGATGTCCTTTATTTTATGGACGCTGTGTTCATGCCCACAGGTAAGCAAGGAGATGGCCCGGACATCTAGATGCCTTACCAGCAGCTATACAGGAGCACTCCACTACTCCGGAGTCGCCGCTCATTGGTATATTCTTTTATATACACATTTGTGGCATGGCGGGGTCCTGTCCTGTCTTTATGATCTCAGTATTCTAGTAGAGGCTCGTAAATACATATGTGTGGGTAGTAGGTGCTATGTGATCTTATTAGTGTATATTAAGTATATCATTTTTGTAGCCTTGTGGGCCTATGCGTATTTGTATGTATAATTTGGGAGATATTGGTGATCATTTCATTGTAAGTTTACTTCGAGAGATTAGATTATTTGGGATAAGTATGAAGGCTAGAGTGATATGCTGTGCTCGGTAGTAAGCTCCGAGTACCCATCATGGCCCCCTAGTCGGGTCGTGACATCTACAACTTGGTAGGTTACGGCTTACCTTATGGTTAGACTTCGGTTAGAAAAGCATATGTAGAGTTAGTGATTGTCAAGCAAAGCATGTTATGCCTTCGGCCATGAACTTGGGATGGATTACCTAGATTGGTATTGTTGTTTGATTGTGGGCTTATTGCTTGTTGTGATCTATTGGCTTGTTACCACGTGTGTCATATTAGACTCGATACTTAGTCATCGTATCATGATTGTAAAACTACTATCCCTCTCTTATTAGGTATTATCGTGGATAGATGAAAGGACTTGACTTATTACCAATATCAAGAGATGTGTCCATGTGTGGAACGATTGATTTGATATTTTATCATTATTCGTTGATATTATGCATGGTACTCATTCTCATATTTCATGATACTCTGATATGAGCTGAGCTTAGTATTATTGTTTGATTGTGGCATGTTTCCTTACTATGATCTACCGGTTTATCGCCATGTACGTCATATTAGACTTGATGCTTAGTTGTCTTATCATGATCGTGAACCCTTATCTCTCATTTTTTTATATCGTCTTGTAAAGAGGAAGAAAGTGATTTACTCATATTGTGATACGTGTCCATGTCGGGCACAATTGATATTGATATATCCTCGTGATATGTGTCTATGTGTGGCACCATTGATATTGACAGATTCTGATTGGCATTGATATCATTAATGCATTCATACTTATACATTTGGATCGGGTTGCGCGCCGAAACATATATTATACTTATATTGGATCGAGTTGCGCGCCGCAACATATATTGTACTTATATTCGATCGGGTTGCATTGTACTTATATTTTATCGGGTTGCACGTCGCAACATATTTTATTGATATATTGGATCGGGTTGCACGCCGCAACATACATTAAACCTATTTTGTACCAGGTTGCACGTTCTGCTCTCTCTCTCTCTCTCTCTCTCTCTCTATATATATATATATATATATATATATATATATATATATATATATATATATATATATATATATATATATTAGATCAAGTTTTGTTCCGCAATAGGTACATGGACTTCGCGGGTACCCCATGAGTCATGACTATCAAGGCGTGGAGACATTCCGCCCGAAGCATGTGTGTATCATTGCATTTGCACATGCATTCATATTACATCCATCCATATCTCGAAATTGGTTGTTGTACTTATTGCATTGCATGGTGCGTTTCCGCGTTGGTTTCCTTGGTTGATTATTGACTTGAGTTGTCATGTGCCTGATTATACATACTTGGTAATTGATGGACTCAAGGATTAGAGGCTTCCTCCTGGGCTATGACTTGAGGTTATGGAGACCTATTGATTAGTTATTTTGGTGTTTGCGGTTATTCTGAGGAATCATGGGAAACCTGACAGACTTATGTTTAGGTCCTTCACCATATGCTATGATTCAGCTTCCGTGTTCTCTTTCTTTGTTTGAGGACGTTCGATTGTTCAATTCGTATCTAATGTAACGACCTGTTTTGTCGTTGTAGCGATTTTGACCTATATACCACGGTTGACCCTTTCCCCAGCCCTACTAGTATGATTTTAACCCACGGGGATGGGTGGCACGGTACTGAAGTATTCAGGCGAGATTTATGATGACTTTTGTGAAATATAGCCTTAATGTATGAAATGTTTGACCAATAGATGACTTTTGGGTAAACAAACCTTTTTCAGAAATGCGTTGATTCCGGGAGGTCCGGATGATAAATTGTGACTTGCTGAAATGTTCAGTTCGCTTCTCAAGGCACTTGGGAGCATTTTGGGTTGTTTGTTGGAAAGTTATTATTTGTCCATTGGGTGTTAGCCCGGTCAAACAGACCTCCGTTGGGAATTCTGAGACCACAAGTGAGTCCGTAGCGTGTTTTTATGTATGAAAGCATGTCTGGTTCGTATCTGGGAGGTCTCGTGTGATCATCGGATTTTGGGATTGTGTTTGTGAAAAACCAAAAAATTATTGTGTATGGTGTCCATTGCAGCGGCACCAGATCCGCCATAGCAGATCCGGTATAGCGAGGTATTGGTCCGCTGTAGCGCAATAGAGGAGAGTGAGAGAGGCGCCACAATGGGCAAAAATTCGTTGTGGCGGTTGCGTGATAGCGGGGATTAGTCTCGCGGGCACGAGCCCGACTCATGACCACTGCAGCGAGATGATGTGTTCCAAAATCTAATAAATGCTAGGTGAAAACCCTTCACTCTCTGTTATTTCATTTAATATATCCAAAGCATTTTTTAGGCGAATGGAGGAGTTCTTGGCTGATTCTCTCTTGTGATAAGTCTCTTAACCTAGAATTCATCACCTTATATTCCCTAAGCTTGAATCCATGCTAAAAATCCATTAGAATCTATGAGGAAAGATAGGTTTTGTTGATTATTTCATAAAATGCGTTCTAGTCTTCCTAAATGGAAATTATGGGTGGGTTTGACTAATCTAATCATAGAGTTTGATGATTTCATAGCTAAGAGGCTTGAATCTTCCATTTATGTTGATGAAAGGGTTTTCACTTGAATAATGAAATTGACCTATTCTTGGGTTATTTTAGCAATTGATTAGTAGGATAGGACTCCAAGAATGTTGAATTGCATATTTCACTTTAGAATTACCCGTTTCTCCTTTCTCCATAGTTGAATTTGATTCGAAAGATAATTATAGCAATATAGGTGCTGTTCTTTATAATTTCTAATCTAGAACTCGATTATGAATTGACTGTGAGTATTTGGAGGCGCTACGAAAGGAAAAGGCAAAGGTGTGATTGTTCGTGGCTCCTGCTCGGCTACCAGGTAGGTTACGACTTACCTTATGGTTAGACTTCAGTTAGAAAAGCATATGTAGAGTTATTGATTGACGGAGAAAGAATGTTACGCCTTCAGCTATAAAGTTGGGATGGATTACGTAGATTGGTATTGTTGTTTGACTGTGGGCTTGTTGCTTGTTGTGATCTATTGGCTTGATTCCACGTGGATGATATTAGATTTGATACTTAGTCATCTTATCATGATTGTAAAACTCCTATCCCTCAGTTATTTGGTATTATCATGGATAGAGGAAAGAACTTGACTTATTACTAATATTGAGAGATGTGTCCATGTGTGGCACGATTGATTTGATATTTTGTCATTATTCATTGATAATATGCAAGGTACTCAGTCTCATCTTTCATGATACTCTGATATGAGCTGAGCTTTGTATTATTGTTTGATTGTGGCATGTTGCCTTATTGTGATCTATTGGCTTGTCGCCACGTACGTGATACTTGAATTGTGGGAACATGGCAGACTTGTGTTTAGGTGTTTCACCATAGGCTATGATTCGACTATTTGATCCTTATGTACTTGAGTTCTTTTTCTTGGACTATGTTGTATCTATACTTGATTGTGAGCATGACTATTCTTCAGTTTCTTCCTTTATATATGTTAGCTACTGTTTTCAGCCTATGATGCCTATGCAGTATATGTTATTTGTACTAATGCTACCTTGCTACACTCATTTCAGGGTGTAGAGTGTGACAAGTTCTACTTCAGATCCTCGAGAGTGGTTCCCGAGATGGTGTTATTGGAGACTTAGGGTGAGCAACTGCTAAATCTGCAGACCGATTTTCCATCCTTCATAGACTTGTCATCTATTTCCAGACAGTATTCCTTTTGGTGTTATGAGCTTTGTATGGCAACATTCAAATAGTTCTCGTTGTATATTCAGACCCATGTGTTTATTAGTAGCTCTTGTACTAACTTAGACCAGATGCCTTGGGTAGAAGATGTATTCTGCACTTATTCTCTTTTGATTGATATTGAGATTTATGATTAATGAAATTGTTCTTCCGCATTTATAGTATGTATGTTGGGTAAGGGAAGGTTCGCCTACGAAGGTGGGAAATTGTAGGTGCCCGCACAACTAAGCTATTTTGGGTCATGGTGGTGACTCTCTCAACGGAACTAAGGCCTTTTTTATCGCTTTTGCCACAAACCCTTCCAACTTCCCCAATAAGCTGGAAATCTGTCAATCAGCTCAATCTGCTTTGAATAGGAGTCATGGAAGTTCTGTCCGGTAAATGGGATAAGGCCACCCCGGGTAAGCCTGTGGATGCGGGAGCAGCTGTGGAGGTAGGAGGATCTGTGGAAATGGCATGAAATGTGGAAACAACTGGAGCTGTTGAAGTAGTTGGGCTCGATGAGGATTCTGAAGCATCTAATGCTGCTGGTGCTGCCATGGTAGCAATCTTGGGAGGCTCATGAGAGGCCTTAAGAATTGGCTCCTCCTAGTCAAGTGGTTCGGAATGAGTAGGTAGAGGTGCTAATGTGGGCACTACCATCAAGAATGCAGCACGGAGGTCCTTCTCTATACTCTTCATTAAGTCATGAAAATGCTTTGCCTCAATTTTGGGATCTCTATGGGGATACTGCTGAGCCCCCACTCTGAGGCAAAGGAATGTGATAAGACACGGGTACACTAACAATAGCCAGACTGGTGTACATGCTAGTATATCTCCTCTACAACGAGTTTACCTATATCAATGACATACCGAGACATGATGGCTGCCACAAGAGTTGCCAGTCAAACTTGAGTTGGTTATCAAACTGAGTAGGGTAAACCCAATTGATCGGGATGCTCCGCCAGAATTTGGCCTCAAGAGATAGGTCAGCCTTTTTGATTGGAGCATTTCGGTCAGTGCGTCACCTGGGATCTCCTTGTGGAATAACTGAAGCGACCCACAGTAACTCGCTCAGTTGGTTATCTCTTCTTCCCCACAATATATAGTCAAGCTCATCTGTATTTGCAGATGGCACGAAATCTAATGACCCTTTCAATCGTCATGGGACTTTAGGACTCCAATGGAAATTCTGAGGCCGCGGGTGGATTCGTAAGGCGTCGTTTTGTATGTATGCATGTATTGTGTTGTGTCTTGAGGCCTTGGATGAAATGTGGGGTGATAGGGGGAAATCTGGACAGAAAATTGAGCTATTGCCCAAAATGCACCGGTGTGGCGGTGGAAGTACCGCTGTAGCGGTGGGCTGGCCGCTGAATTTCTCTTGGCTATACCGATGCCGCTATAGCGGCGTGGTGACTGCTATAGCGGTAAGCCAATTTATATTGTGACCGCTATAGCAATGGCTTGGCATCTATAGCGGGACCGCTGCGGCGGTCGACGAAAAGCAGTAGTTGGGTTTTTAATGCCCAAGTTTTATTTTCTCATACATAACACCCCAACACACTTCCCAACAGACACTTAGAGAGAATTTTCAAGCTAGGGCAAGACAACCTGGTGAGGTAAGTTCCGTTGCTTTTTGTTCTATCATTCCTTTCCCCTTCATTATTGTAATCATCTCCATGGATCTTTAATGGTGAAATTGAAATAGAAACCCTAGAATATTAATAAACCTTCTAAACTTGATGGGTTATGGTTATTATCGCTAAGTTATCATCTAAATGCATTGTTTAGTTGCTCTTGATCATAAATTGAATAGTTAGAGACATAAACTAAGTGGTTGAAGACCTAGGGTTCCTTAAAAATGGTGTCTTTGCCATAGAAAATTGTTGTAATGGGAATTTTTGATAGAATGTGTTAGAAATTGATGGTTTATGAATATTAGAGGCTTTTGATAGGTTGTGTATCACCTAGAAAATCATCAACCCTTAGAGTAGGGAGAGGGAAGGGTATTTCTTGCCTTGGTATTTGCAAATTGAGCAATGTGACACATTGAATCTTCTATTTCTAGACCGTGAACGTATTGAGGCTTTGAGGAAAGGAAAGGTTGTGGCAGAGTGACAGGCACTTTTCCAGCTCCACTCTGAGGTAGATTACGGTTTACTTGAGTTAGACTTTGGTTAATTGAATGTATATTTGTGACTTCATTAGGAGAAAGCATGTCTAGTATTCATTACATGATATTGTGTGGTTAAGCTCCTATGTGCTTGTGATTGAATGTTGTGTAGGCTTCATGCCATTATTCCTAAGTTATTTAATGTACAGTGGATGTATTGTGATAAGAAGTTAATATAGTCTTCTCGAGGATATTGTGACATGAAATGATGAGATGAATATGGATATTGAGAAGGAAGAAACATTGTTCTGTAAAAAGTATGACAAGGCATACATGTGGCCTAGATTATGGGCTCGTGGTCCGAAGATAGTTTCGAAAATGAGAGGTTTATTATTGTATCCCGCATCCGAGGTTCGTTCCGGAGCGGAGGTTGTGCTCGGGTCCGAGGAGTGTTCCGGAACGAGTGGTAGATGGATACCAAAGGTCCCCTGTAGGTCATGACTACTGATTTATGACATCAGATAGCATGTGTGTGCGGCGAGTAGGGGTATAGTGGAAAATTTATCTCCATTGTGGTTGACGTGTTGGTAATTCTTGGCAATTTGATGATTTGTTGTGATTATCCGTGGTTGACTTGTTGTGATGTATTGATATTCATGTATGATTGACTGGCTTGTTTATTTATTGATTTCATAAGATATGCATGATACTAATCTTAGTCGGCCTATTGTGCTTACCGGTACATAGTGTTTGTATTTATACTACATTGCTTTGAGTGCAGATTTATATAGAGACCGCTACTCGTCCTCACATCTATCGCGTAGGAAAATTGCTGGCAGATTTTGGGGTGAGCTTCTTCTCATGCCAGGCCGCCTAAAAATCTTCTACTTATGATGTCTTTTCTTATTCTGGACATTATGGATATTTATTAGGAAGATTTCAGTTCTTAGACATGGTTTTGGCTTAGAGTCCTGTACGACGACTTTCCAATTTTGGGGATTGTAATAGCTAGAACTTCCATATTTACTACAGTATTTATGGCATGATTTACTTGTTCTTTTGTTGTTAAATAAGTAATAATTGTTTAGCCTGATTTATCTAAAAATCATATTGAATGGATTAGGTGGTATGTATGTTGGTTCACCCGTTAGGATTTAGATGGGTGCCGGTCATGGCGGGTTGGGTCGTGACAAAGTTGGTATCAGAGCTTTAGGTTCGTCGATCTCATCGTACCAGGACATGTCTAGCAGAGTCTTGTAGATCGGTACGGAGATGTCTTTACTTATCTTCGAGAGGCTGTCGGACACTAGGAAAACTCCCTTTTCTTTCTTCTTTCGTGCTACTTGATTCCAATTGGTATCTGCTGATTCAAATTGATATCTAACTATCCTTCATTCTCTCGCAGATGGCGAGAACACGCGTGGCAGTAGCTATAGGAAGAGGTGGAGGCAGCGGGTTCGCAAAAGGGCGACCCCTGCTGGGGGTGGCATCCCAATGGTTGACCCCGTGCCTCTAGTGGTCCCTAACGAGGCATTGGGAGTTGCAGCCCCATCGGCCCAGCCAGCAGCAGTACCAGTTCAACCAAGAGCTACAGCTGCTCAGGGTGTACCAGACGCGATGGCATAAGTGTTGAATCTGTTGCGTGGGTTAGCATAGACCGGAGCTATACCAGTGGGTCCAGTAGGTAGGGACGCAAGGGTAGCGGCTCCAAATTTGGACAGAGCACAGGCTATGGGGGTTCTGGGTATTGAGGCCTTCCCGAGGCCTGTTGCAGGGCCAGTGATGACTTGTGAGGAACATGATCTGTTTTAGAGGTTCACAAAAATGAAGCCTCCTTTTTTTTATGGTACTGAGTCGGAGGACTTATATGAGTTCATCATCGACTGTCATGAGTGGCTCTATAAGATGGGGGTCGTGGATAAGTACGGGGTCGAGTTTGTGATGTTCCAGTTCTTGGGTGATGCCAAGCTTTGCTGGAGGGCTTATGTGGAGTGTAGGCCAGCTGGGTCTCCTCCGTTAACTTAGGTCCAGTTTTACTCTATGTTTTTGGACAAGTACGTTCCGTGTACTCTGAGGGACCGAAGGAAGGATGAGTTTGCTACTATTGATCAGGGGAACTCGTCGGTTATTGTGTATGAGTCCTGTTTTCACTCCCTGTCCCAATATGCTATTCAGTTGCTGCTCACTGAGGGGGAGAGGATACTGCGGTTTGTGAAGGGGTTGAATACTGGGCTTCAGATATCGGTTCTTCAGCTTGTAGCCACTGGGGCTTCATTTCAGGAGGTAGTGGAGCACGTTTGTACTGTTGAGGGTATTAGGTAGAAGAGTTAGGCGAAGCATGTAGAGAAGAAGGCCCGTAGGGGTAGGATGTTCAGCAACTCTTTCTCGAAGGGTCAGAGTTCACATGTTTATTTAGAGCGTCCGGTCCAGTCCGCGATGCAGGTGTCAGCTGAGGGCCCATCAGGGGCAAATTATCAAGCTTCCGGTAAGCATGGAGGCTATACTGCTTAATCATCTTTTGTTCAGCGGCTTACGCTGGACCGTGCTTGCTTCGAGTGTGGTGAGATAGGGCATATTAAGTGATATTTTCCCAGACTTAGATTAGGCAGGGGACTCAGTGTTAGGCTCCCCGAGCTCTCTATGCACCAGTTCGAGAGGGTAAGGATCGCGCACCGGCAGGGCGGGGCGGCCACACCGCGGGTAGGGTTGGTGCCCAACCTAATCGAGGGCGTTCTCAGGCAGGTAGAGGCGGACATCAGCCCGGCAGGGGCGGGGCTCAGACCGGTAATGGTAATCGCGGTTGTACACAGGCAACTGGGGGCGCGGTCATTTTTACGCCTTCCCAGGTAGACCCGAGGCTAAGGCCTCCGATGCAGTTATCACAGGTAATATCTCCGTTTATGACCGTATGGCTTCTGTTTTGTTTGATCGGGGTTCTACTTTTTCCTATGTATCTAATTATTTTGTTGTGGGTCTGGATATGATATGTGAAACTCTTAACACCCCTATTTTTGTGTCTACGCCTGTTAGGGATTCTGTGGTAGTGGATAGCGTCTACCCTGCGTGTGCAATTTCTTTTTTGGGGTATAGTACTTGGGCAAATTTGATGATTTTAGACATGGTAGATTTCGATGTTATTTTGGGTATGAGTTAGTTGTCCCCGCATTATGCTATACTTGATTGCCATTCTAAGACTATTACACTAGCCTTGCCCGGGGCACCTAGACTCGAGTGGAAGGGTAACCTTAGTCCCATCCCTAAGAAATTAATATCCTTTATTCGTGCTAGGATGCTAGTAGAGAAGGGGTGTTTAGCTTATCTGGAACATATCCGTCATACCAGTGCAGATACTCCATCCCTTGATTTGGTTCCAGTGGTACGTTAGTTTGCAGATGTGTTCCCCGCGGACTTGCCTGGTAGGCCACCGGATCGTGATATTGGCTTCAGGATTGACTTAGACCCAAGAACTCGTCCTATCTCTATTCTACCTTATAAGATGGCACCAATAGAACTTAGGGAATTGAAAGAACAGTTACAAGATCTTCTGAGTAAAGGGTTTATTCGCCCAAGTGCCTCTCCATGGGGTGCTCCTGTGTTGTTTATTAAGAAGAAAGATGGGTCTATGCGTATGTGTATTGATTACCGATAGCTGAATAAGGTACCTATCTGAAACAAGTATCCCATCCCCCGTATTGATGACTTGTTTGATCAGTTACAGGGAGCTTCGGTGTCCTCGAAAATTGACCTAAGGTCAGGGTACCATCAGTTGAAGATTCGGGCTGAGGATGTTCCAAAAACTGCTTTTCGGACCGGGTATGGGCACCATGAATTTTTGTTATGTCTTTTGGGCTTACAAAGGCCCCAGCTGCGTTCATATATTTGATGAACAGTGTGTTCAAGCCCTACTTAGACTCATTTGTTATAGTGTTCATTGATGATATCTTGGTGTACTCTAGGAGTAAGGAAGAGCATGAGAAACATTTGAGAATTGCTCTTGGAGTATTGCGGGAGAAGGAATTGTATGCTAAATTCTACAAGTGTGAATTCTGGTTGTCTTTTGTGTCTTTCTTGTGGCATGTTATTTCGAAAGAGGGTATTATGGTGGATCCTCAGAAAATTCAGGCAGTCAAGAAATGGGCAAGGCCCACATCAGTGATCGAGATCCGTAGTTTCGTGGGTTTGGCTGGCTACTATCATCGATTTGTTAAAGTGTTTGCCTCTATTGCTTCTCATATGACCCATTTGACTCAGAAGGAGGTATCGTTTAAGTGGTCCGACGTGTGTGAGGAGAGCTTTCAAAAGCTCAAAACATTGTTGACTACAACACCGATTCTGGCATTGCTCGTTGAGAGCAAGGATTTTGTTATTTATTGTGATGCTTCACGTTCTGGTTTGGGTGTTGTTTTGATGTAGGAAAAGAAGGTGATTGCTTATGCTTCTCGGTAGTTGAAGGTGCATGAGAAAAACTATCCTACTCATGATCTAGAGTTGGCAGCAGTAGTGTTTGTGTTGAAAATCTGGAGGCACTACTTGTATGGTGTCCATTATGAAGTGTACACAGATCATCGCAGTTTCCAACATGTGTTCACTCAGAAAGATCTGAACTCTAGACAGTGGAGGTGGATGGAACTGCTGAAGGACTATGACATCACCATTTTGTATCACCCTGGTAAGGCTAATGTAGTAGCTGATGCATTATGGGGAGTCTAGCTCATTTAATTTCTTCTGAGTGTTCGTTGGGTAGAGAGGTGCAGACTCTGGCTA
Organism: Lycium barbarum; assembly: GCF_019175385.1. Classification (NCBI taxonomy): domain Eukaryota; kingdom Viridiplantae; phylum Streptophyta; class Magnoliopsida; order Solanales; family Solanaceae; genus Lycium; species Lycium barbarum. Next base: position 65,631,608 of record NC_083344.1, on the reverse strand, counting down.
ACAGTTTCATGAGACTGGATATCTCTAACACATGCAAGGTGTTTGCTTGTGTTGAGGCTCGGTCATCATTTTTAGAGCAGATTAAGGCTAAGTAGTTCGAACATGCTAAGCTATGTAAAATACGAGATAAGGTGTTACGTGGTGAGGCCAAAGAGGTTGTGATTGATGAGGAGGGCGTGCTGCGAATCAAAGGGCGAGTGTGTGTGCCACGGGTAGGCGACTTGATTAAGATCATTCTGACAGAGGCTCATAGTTCGAGGTATTCTATCCACCTTGGTGTCACTAAGATGTATCATGATTTGAGGCAACGTTACTGGTGGACTAGGATGAAGCGGGATATTGTAGAATTCGTTGCGTGGTCCCTAAATTGTCAACAGGTGAAGTATGAACATAAGAAACCTAGGGGTACACTGCAGACAATGCCCATTCTCGAATGGAAGTGGGAAAGAATTGCCATAGATTTCATGGTGGGTTTTCCAAAGACACTAGGGAAGTTTGACTCTATCTGGGTTATTGTTGACAAGTTGACTAAGTCTGCTCACTTTATTCCAATGAAGATAACTTATGATGCAGAGAAGTTAGCTAAAGTTTACATTCGGGAGGTACTTAGACTCCACGGCATTCCTATCTCCATTATGTCCGACAGGGGTACCACATTCACATCCAGGTTTTGGAAGTGTTTGCATGAGGAGTTGGGTACGAGGTTAGATCTTAGCACAGCCTTTCATCCTCAGACTGACGGGCAGTCTGAGCGGACTATTCTGGTTCTGAAGGATATGCTTCGTGCATGCGTGATAGATTTTGGTGGTCATTGGGATCAGTTCTTGCCCTTAGCCGAATTTGCTTACAATAATAACTATCACTCGAGTATTGATATGTCCCATTTGAGGCATTATATGAAAGGAGGTGTAGGTCTCCTATTGGATGGTTTGATGTATTCGAGGTGAGGCAGTGGGGTACTGATCTTCTGAGAGAGTCCCCAGAGAAGGTGAAGGTGATTCAAGCCAAGCTTTTGGCAGCGCAGAATAGACAGAAGGAATATGTGGACCGCAAAGTCCCAGATCTCGAGTTTGAGGAAGGAGAGCAAGTATTAATTAAGGTCTCACCCATGAAGTGATGAGGTTAGGTAAAAAGGGCAAGCTTAGCTCGAGCTTCATTGGTCCGTTTGAGATTCTCAAACGTGTGGGGGAGGTGGCTTAAAAGTTGGCTTTACCTTCGGGTTTATCAGGCGTTCATCCGGTGTTCCATGTGTCGATGTTGAACAGGTACCATAGTGATGGTTCCTATAACATCCATTTGGATTCGATTTTGTTAGATAAAAATCTGTCGTACAAGGAAGAGCTCATTGCTATCTTAGACAGGGATGTTCGCATGTTGAGGTCCTAGGAAATAGCTTCTGTGAAAGTTCAGTGGAAGAAGCTACTTGGGAAATCGAGTAGGATATGCATAGCAAATACCCTCAGCTTTTCGCCGAGTCAGGTAACTCCTACCTAGTTTCTTATCCTTGTCCGTTCGGGGATGAACGTTGTCTTAATTGGTATTTGGTGTAACGACCCTTCGGCCGTAATGGGAGTTTAGGACTCCATTGGGAATTCTGAGGCTGCGGGTGGATTTGTAGCACGTTTTTTTGTATGTATACATGCTTCTGTGTTGTGTTTTGAGGCCTTGGATGAAATATGGGGTGATAGGGGGAAAACTGGACAGAAAATTGAGCTACTGCCCAAAAGGCACTACTGTTGCGGTGGGAGTACCGTTGCAGCGGTACCGCTGTAGCAGTGGGTTGACCGCTTCTAGCAGCCAGCCAATTTCTCTTGGGGCCGCTGTAGCTGGCCTTTGACCGCTACAGCGATGCCGCTTTAGCGGCGTGGCGACCGCTATAGTGGTGAGCAGATTTATCATGGGACCACTATAGCGGTGGCTTGGCCACTATACCGCGACTGCTGTAGTGGCGTAGTGACCGCTGCAGCGATCGACGGAAAGCAGTAGCCGGGTTTTTAATGCCTAAGTTTTATTTTCTCATTCATAACACCCCAACACACTTCCCAACAAACACGTAGAGAGAATTTTCAAGCTAGGACAAGACAACCTTGTGAAGTAAGTTCCATTGCTTTTCATTCTATCATTCCTTTCCCCTTCATTATTGTAATCATCTCCATGGGTCTTTAATGGTGAAATTGAAATAGAAACCCTAGAATATTAATAAACCTTCTAAACTTGATGGGTTACGGTTATTATCGCTTAGTCATCATCTAAATGCATTGGTTAGTTGCTCTTGATCATAAATTGAACAGTTAGAGACATAAATTAAGTGGTTGGAGACCTAGGGTTCTGTAAAGATGGTGTCTTTGCCATAGAAAACGGTTGTAATGGGAATGTTGATAGAATGTGGTAGAAATTGATGGTTTATGAATATTAGGGGCTTTTGATAGGTTGTCTATCAGCTAAAAAATCATCTACCCTTAGAATGGGGAGAGGGAAGGGTATTTCTTCCCTTGGTATTTGCAAATTGAGCAATGTGATTCATTGAGACTTCTATTTCTAGAATGTGAATGTATTGAGTCTTTGAGGAAAAGAAAGGTTGTGCCAGAGTGACAGGCACTGTTCCAGCTCTACTCTGAGGTAGGTTACGGTTTACTTGAGTTAGACTTTGGTTAGTTGAATGTATGTTTGTGACTTCATTAGGAGAAGCATGTCTAGTATTCATTACATGATATTGTGTGGTTAAGCTCCTATATGCTTGTAATTGAATGTTGTGTAGGCTTCATGCCATTATTCCTGAGTGATTTAATCTGCAGTGGATGTATTGTGATGAGAAGTTAATATAGTCTTCTTGAGGATATTGTGACATGAAATGATGATTTGAATATGGATATTGAGAAGGAAGATACACTGTTCTATAAAAGGTATGACAAGGCACACATGTAGCCTAGATTATGGGTTCGTGGTTCGAGGATAGTTTCGAAAACGAGAGGTTTATTATTGTATCTCGCATCCGAGGTTCGTTTCAGAGCGGAGGTTGTGCTCGGGTCCTAGGAGTGTTCCGGAACGAGTGGTACATGGACACCATGGGTCCCCTGCAGGTCATGACTACTGAGATATGACATCAGATAGCATGTGTGTACAGTAAGTGGTGGTATAGTGGTAAATTTATCTCTATTGTGGTTGATGTGTTGGTGATTCTTAGCAATTTTGTGATTTGTTGTGATTGTCCGTGGTTGACTTGTTGTGATGTATTGATATTCATGTATGATTAACTGGCTTGTTTATTTTATTGATTTCATAAGATATGCATGATACTAATCTTAGTCGGCCTACGATTCTTACCGGTACATAATGTTTGTACTAATACTATCTTGCTGCATTCTTTGAGTGCAGATTTTGGTATAGAGACCGCTACTCGTCCTCACATGTAGCGTGGAGGAAAATTGCTGGACATTATGGATATTTATTAGGCAGATTTTAGTTCTTAGACATGTGTTTGCCTTAGAGTCCTATGCGATGACTTTTGAATTTTAGGGATTGTAATAGCTAGAACTTCTGCACTTACTAGAGTATTTATGACATGATTTACTTGTTCTTTTGTTGTTAAATAAGTAATAATTGTTTTACCTGATTTATTTAAAAACAGCATTGAATGGGTTAGGTGGTATGTATGTTGGTTCGCCCGTTAGGATTTAGATGGGTGCCGTTCATGGCGGGTTGGCTCGTGACATGAAATCATCCCCAAAAATTAAAAATTTGACGGCCCTGCTGGATATGTCAATTCTCAACCCACGAACCGTCACCTTTGTAGCCTCACTGGGTTCTTTGTCTATTGGATTGGCCTGTAATGGTTGTTTATCTCGGTAGCATAGGATGCATAGAAATTTCGGACAAGGATCGGACTACATTCTCCAGGGGGATGGCTGAGAAAATCCCATTTGTGATACGCAATAATGGAGAGGATGTTTGGGAATCTCTCTAACCCATTGAAACTGATTCACCTCTCTTCATAGATGCTTCATCGGAAAACCCCTCTTTCTTTGGTTTAACTCTATCCCTTGCTCAAAATTTCCTTTGAACCTTTCACAGAAAATCGGACAACATTCTTGGACCTTTCCTTCATCCGCACTTCATTCTGCTTATCAACTTCTTAAGAATCTGATCCCTCTTGCCTATCACCCACTTCAGTATTCGCTCCCTCTTAAGTTTGCTATTCCGGAGAGCTAGAACTTTGCTCCCTTTCAGTATCGGAGCTACCATCGGGTGAGGATGATTCCCCCCTTCAGACTGGGGGGCTTCCGGAGTTTGTTCTGTCCTTCGATGCCTGATGACCTTGATCTGCGGTGTGTTATCATCCATTTCCTCAGTTTCAGGGTCGAGGGGTTGGTCGCAAAGTCACGATCTTATCTGTGGTGGACCTCGGCCCTTACCCTGCCTGGTTGCTTGAGCACGACCTCTTCTCACCTTATTCTTCGGGCCGTACCTGTGGAATATAACTTAGTCAATCGGCATAGAGCAAAGAAACTATTTTTTTAAAGCAAATAGAAATAGAAAAACAATCGGAATACAAAAATACAGAATTGTAATTATGAAGCACAGTGGCCTGTAAAACCATTCACGGATCATGAAAATTTTTACGGTTCGTGAATCTAACCGTAAATCACTAGCAGTGAGCACAATGTGGAAGCATTTATTGCTGGTGATATTTTTACGGCCCATAAATAAATTTACGATCCATTAATGCCCAAAACTTGGGGACGCTGATTCACGGTGGAAGTTACGGCTCGAAAATAGATTTACTTTTCGTAAGTTGCATCGTAAAACAGAAGCAATGACTCCAGTGTTATTTAAGACCTTTCAAGGTGGAGGATTTTTAGGGATTCAAATTTTTATGGGAGAGGGAAGGTGTTAGGGAAAAGGTGTTGATGTGGTGTTAGGGAAAAGATATTGATGTGCGCGTGGGGTTCGTTGGTTGGGGTTTTTATAACCTAGTCGCTCATTTGTTTTTTGTTATTATTTTTTATGCTCTGGTGTGCGGATAGTAAATTGGTTTACGGACCAATTTACGGTCTCTTACCTGGAAAGAAAGATGATGTGGAATGCCTCTTTATGCTATAGTTTTACACTTCCATTTACGGTTTGTAAAATATTTTACGGGTCATAGATTCTGGCATAAAACCGTAACAGCGAGCTTATTTTCAATGCCCCATTTTACGCGTCCATTTACAGTCCGTAAATAAATTTATGAGTAGTAAATTCTATCATAAACCCGGAACAATCGGCTCGTTTTCTCTGCTCCAATCTATGCTACAATCTACGGTCCGTAAAAATTTTACAGGCTATAGATTGTGGCGTATAATCATTCCAGTGATTCTGCAGTTATTTCTCCACTTCTTCTATTTTCCAACTCTTTGTGAATCCTAGCATACAAACATACATCAAAGCAATTCAAACAAAATCAAAGTACATGAATTTAAACATAGGTTGCCTCCCAAGAAGCGCTTGATTGAACGTCGCGGTACAATGGTGCTACCACTTTACTCCAAGTCAGGAGTGTAACCAAGCTTCAAGTAGTGCCTATCAACTATTTTGTTACAATCAATGCAGACATGGTAATGCTTCACCCTTTAGACATTCACCTTAATAGTCAGAGTCCCATCTCCAGACTTCAATTCAATTACGCCATTGGTGAAACACTTAGCACTTGGAAAGGCCCGGACCATTTGGATTTTAGTTTGCTCGGGAAAAGCTTCAGTTGTGAGTTGTACAGCAGGACATCATGTTTTGGCTAGAAGTCCCTTATGAGGATCTTTTTATCATAGTAATGTTTTATCCTCTCCTTGTACATAGTTGCACTCTCATATGCTTGGTACCGAAATTCATCGATCTCATTAAGTTGAAACAACCAAAGCTTGGTTGCTTCCTCTCAATCCATATTTATCTTCTTCAATGCCCATATGGCCTTGTGTTCAAGTTTGACTAGAAAATGATATGCCTTGCCAAACACCAGCCTATAAGGAGAAGTTCCAATGGGAGTTTTGAATGTCATTATAGAATCCCAAAGAGCATTATCAAGCTTCCGGGACCCGTCGGTCCTATTTGCATTGACCGTCTTAGCGAAAATGCTCTTTATCTCCCAATTGGAGACCTCAACCTAGTTACTAGTTTTAGGGTGATATGGGATGGCCACCCTATGCTTAACATCGTATTTTTCGAGAAGTCCCGTAACAGCTTTGTTGTAAAAATGCAAACCCCCGTCAGTCATGACTGCCCTTAGAGTGCCAAAATGGGTGAAAATGTTCTGCTTCAGAAAGCTTGTGACACTTTTCATCTCATTATTTGGTAAATCCTTTGCTTCTACCCATTTTGAGACGTAGTCAAGGGCCACCAAGATGTACCTCATACCACTTGAAATCAAAAGGGCCCCATAAAATCAATACCCCCAAAAAAATAGCCTACAAAGCTGAAGGATCGTGGTTGTTTCAGTATCGAAATCACCATTGAAAGCAAGTCATTACACGTACACTATCTGCTTTTGGTGCTAGTATCAACCTGATGCCATCATCTATGTTTAGAAAATTAGGGTTGGGAAACTCAGGACCCACTACTATTGTTCTACAGCTAGTAGACAGATCTTTGACCAGGCCCGAGGGTATTATTGAAGATATTTTTGTGTAGGTTGGTTCTCTCATATTTCTGGTGGATTTCGTCATTTCGAGCTAGATTCAGAAGTCTCATTTATTTTGGGGCATCGATGTTTTTCCACAGGAAAAGCATTAATCGATGTAGTGGCAGGGCAGCTAACTATGAAGGTACATGATAAAGTTGAAGTATTTAATGTGTAAAAGGACCTCAAGTTGCCCGCAATTTATGAGGAACTGTTTGTTATCACTGTGGTAAATGACGAAACTGAGAGACCTCTCATTACTTCTCATTGTTGACACCTAATTATTGACCTCCGATAATTTTACTGAATTACTTGGAGTCCCTGGATTACAAACGGAGTAGAATATGCATTTTTACCAGTCAAATCAATTTTACAAAATCATCCTGGTGTCATTTTGCCATTACATTTGGCAAAACACTGGCAAAAGAACAACCGCGTGTCATTTTACATTCTTAGCATATTTTCAAGAAAATACAAGAGTATTTATAGTTAATTACGAATTATTTGTCACACCCCAACGTTAGTAAGGCGTGACTGGCACTCGGCACCCTACGGGAACCGAGCGAACCAAACTGTAACTCACGTTTTCTATATCTCGAAAGGCAACATAAAACCAAAGTACTATAAGCCATAGGGGCACAAGCCCAAAATATAACATACTTACGTCTTCAAACTAATCTCGAGTGCACGTGACGGTAAGGCTATCCATAATAATGATACAACCTAGTATAATTCGAGATAGTTATAAGATATCTAACTGTGCATCTGTCTACGAGACTCACAGGGCAACTCCAAAGCAAGTGGAGTGCCAGGACTCTGCCTGCTGAGCTGGTATCCTTACTGAAAGATCCGTCAAGTTGTATCTCAAGACCTGTGGGCATAGGTTTCCTCGTACTCAGTAGAAGTGTGATTTGATATGGGTCATAGTTGATAGGATTACAAAGTCAGCTCATTTTCTGCCTGTCAGAACTACTTATGCAGTCGAGGATTATGGAAAGCTTTACCTTAAGGAAATTGTACGACTTCATGGTGTTCCTTCAGCCATTATTTTAGATAGGGGAGCATAATTCATAGCCAAATTCTGGAAGTCATTTCAGCACGGATTGGGGACTCAGGTGAGTCTTAGTACTGCGTTTCACCCCCAGACAGATGGACAGGCAGAGCGTACTATACAGACCCTTGAGGATATGCTTAGAACTTGTGTACTTGACTTTCAAGGCAGTTGGGATGATCATTTGTCTCTTATCGAGTTTGCATTAACAACATTACCATTCCAGTATTCAGATGGCTCCTTATGAGGTCTTATATGGGCGAAGATGTAGATTGCCCATAGAGTGGTTCGATGTCGGGGAGAATCAGTTGGTAGGCCCAGACTTAATTCAGCAAGCAGTTGATAAGGTAAGAGTGATTAGAGAGAGGTTGCTAACAGCTCAGAGTCGACAAAAATCCTATGCGGATAATCGACGATGTAAGCTAGAGTTCGAGATAGCCGATTGGGCGTTCCTGAAAGTTTCGCCTATGAAGGGAGTGATGAGGTTTGGAAAGAAGGGTAAGTTGAGCCCTTGAAATATTGGACCATATAAGATCATTCGTATAGTGGGCAGAGTGGCATATGAGCTAGAATTTCCTTCTGAGTTAGAGTCAGTACATCTAGTATTTCATGTATCTATGCGTTATAAATGTATCGGAGATCCTTCAAGAGTGGTACGAGTGGATGATATCCAGGTGACCGAGTAGCTATTATACGAGGAAGTTCCAGTTGCTATATCGGACAGACAGGTCCATCGGCTGCGGACTAACGATGTAGCCTCTGTTATAGTCTTGTGGAGGAATAATAATGTTGAGGAAGTGACTTGCGAAGTAGAAGAGGCAATGAAGACTGAGTAACCATATTTGTTCCCAGTAGTACAGGAGGTTCGATCTGAGCCATGATCGCCCCCAGGTATTATTTCATTTCAGTTGTCATGATTGGTCGTGTGAGGCCATGTTATTGTGTATTATAGTATGTGGCCCTGTGTGGCATTATTTTCAGTTGCTGCGTGCTGGATGGATTGGTCTAAGTACAGGGGAAACTCTGCCGAAGTTTTTATAACCCAGGATTGTTCAAACATTCGAGGACGAATGTTACACCCCTTACTTTTGTAGTAGTCGAACCTATGGTTTCCTAGTCGGGTATGCCCTTGGAATGGAGACCTGAGGCCGTGTTTAGGGGAAAAAAGTGCCTTACCCCGTGTATGAGGGTACCAACAGATATTCCTGAAAATTTATAGAGTTAGAAGTTGAACGAATCGCATCGACGCGATCTGAACTGAATCAGAAAAATCTGCAGAACACCAGTCATTGTCGACGGGTCGTTGACATGTTCGACAGACCTTCGATGTGCGGCGTTGACAGGGTCTCGCAGCCTTGCATCTGCGGGCGCAGGTCGATGGAGCAAGTCAACGGATCGTCGACACGTCGACGGGCCGTCGACCCGCTGGTCGAACCAGACCGCTGTAGCCTTTTTAATTCCAAGTATAAATAGGTGGTTCACGACCCTATTTCATATTTTCCTCCTTTTCAACTAAAAAAAACCCTAATATATTCTCTCCCAATATTTTTCATCATATTAGTGAAGATTTGACAAGACCCGGACATCGTAAACCCGAGCTTGTGAAGAAGAAGGTTGCTTCTAGGGTTTCTTCAAGGTTGTGAAGCTTAGGGAGTTGAAGTTGAAGTGATTCTTGGAATTTTTTACCCCTCAAGGTATGTAAATGATTTTTACCCTTGTATTTGAGTTTATTATTAAGAGTTTTAGTGATTTAATTAAAGAGAAGGTATAAGTTGGATGATTAAGTATACTTCAAGGTATGTTAAGGTCATTCTTTCCTTCTTTTGGCATGATCCTATGATATGATCCAACAAGAGAATAAGCGAGCTTCCATATTACTCTACTCCTAGAAGCATTAGAAGTACTTCAGTTTTTTATATTCATTTACCCCGTTCATGAGTAATCCTTCTGTTCATGGGTCCAGTCTTATGTAGAGCTCTGTGCATACAATTTACTCAGGCATTACATTCATTATATATTTATGTACATTGACCCATGACCAGAAGGCATTATATACACGAATATTAGATATATGTAATGTATGAGAAGAGATATAGGTGTTATACACGCATTACCACTGCAATGATGATATTGATTATGGAAGCAGAAGAGCCGATATGATATGATGAGATGCCATAGAGGCTTTACAGGCGTTATATAAGCACACACATCAGGCGTTTATATACGCACATATATCAGGCGTTATATACGCACACATTTACAGATGCATGACCATCATTGATAGGCTTGAGCATGCATGTTATGTGCCCACAAAGACATTGTCAGTTATACAAATTTATGCAGATTTAAGTAGATACTAGTTCATACAAGTACATGAAGTCAGTCATTTCAGTTTATAAGTTCAGATCTTATCCGTGATTCTTATGTATATATGTTTTTCTTGTGCCTTACATACTCGGTACATTATCCGTACTGACTCTCCATTGCTCGGGGGCTGCATTCATGCCCGCAGGTACAGGGAGATAGATAGGTGGTCCAGCTCAGTAGGACCTCTAGATCTAGCAGTGGTCAGTACGCTCCATTTGATCCGGAGCTACAGTCAGTTTTTGTATGCCACACTTTTGAGATGTGTATGAATATGGGTATGACGGGGCCCTGTCCCATCCTTTCTACAACTTTTATTTTATTAGAGGTTTGTAGATAGTTGTATGTAGTAGTCATACGATGTAGCCTTGTCGGCTTCTATTCTTTTGTGTACAGTATATGTAGTAGCCTAGTTGGCTTGCACTGTTCTTCCGCATGTTGTGTATATATATGCAGATTGTACGGAGTTGTGATGTTTGCCTCTTATGAGATCAGTTCATGCCATTTATGGGCCTTTGATGTTAAGTATGTTTCAGATACGAGTTCAGGGGTGTTTGGTCGCTAGAGGTCAGACACTCGTCACGACTCATCGGTTTAGGTCGTGACACTATCTCTATCTTTATTCCTAAGTAACTGCAATGTTGATTTCGTAAGTGTCTATTGACTCATATAATTTCCCAAAATAAACTAAGTTGATTCTCTTCTTTTGACCAAACAAAGATTTACTTTTGTTAAAGCTTTTTTCTATTACAAATCAGTCTGGTTGAGTTCAACAATGCTTTTTTGTTTCAATTTCCTTCATTATCCTGTTCAGAAAGTATGTTGATGAAGTTTGTAGTCTGTATCTCCTTTTTCTTTGCCTTGAGTTTCACTTGTAGTATTTAGTGTAAATATACACCCATTGTGGTAGAACATTCTTAGATTATGCATAGATACTTGAAGTATTAGAAGAGGAAGATTTGATTCATTTTTTATTTTCAAACTCTATTGATCATTAGTAACTTGGGGGAATCTTGATCTCAAACGTGTTAATCACTCTAAACTAATCTTTAAGTAGCTGATTGCTTTGAAGATGAAACTAAGTGTATTCCTAATCTACAACAGTCTTCTAACTTATTGAATATAAGGTCTTTGATTTACTGTTTCTTTTACTTGAGCAAAAAAACCTACCTTGCTTGATAAACATTTGATCTTCAAAAGATAAGTGGGAGACCTTTCTACTAGTTTTAGTTGAAATAAAGGTTTGATTCATGTGACTATCTGGTAGTGAGTTAAGCTAGCTCTTTGTATACATATTGGGTTTTTCTGTTTGTTAATTTTCTTTGCTTTGTCATGTCTTTTGTTCCTCAGTTTTTTCCTGACTTGTTGTTAAGCTAGTTGTATTGTCAAGGCAAGCTTAGGGTGTGGTTTAGCCTCCTCTGATAGCCTGCTATGCCTAAGGTTCTAGAAACATTTTGACCTTGTGCGACATCGAAAATACGGATGGTGGTAACCCCCTCTTTATGTCTTATCTTTCAAGTTTGCTGCTTAAGATTGATGTTTGATGGCCAGTCTCTAAATTCATTTCGGAGCACATTGTGTTTAGAGGAAACCTTACTTTCTGGAAATCACTGCATAAGTTGACTATTAAGTTTCTTGTAACAATAAGCTCCCAGATTTCTAGCTTTAAAGAGTTTAGCCTTGCCCTCTCTTAGTTTACAACTTCTGGAAATTTTGGGTCTGTATTATGAACTATTTTGAGGGTTTTGAACTTGATTCTTTTGTCACCTTAACCATTTCCTAAGTTTAAACCAGGTTGTGATAATTAGTGAAGTATCTTATTTGATTTATCTTATAAAAAATCCCTTTACTCCTTGATACTAATCCTTCTCCACCTTCTCTTCCTTTGTATGAATTGGGGGAGAGACAAAACCCAAATCCCCTAGGATACTGCAAAGAGTTGTTGTACGTTTGCTGCACCTGAGTAGGTTTAAACCTGTTGTTGTATTGAGTTTAATGTTGGCTGCTATTTGTTGCTATGATACTTCTTCTGAATTGCTGCACCTTTGGGCCAAAAATGTTATTGCATTTAAGGTTGCAAGATATGGTATTTTGAGGCAACATTTAGGGCAAACAGATGTTGGTTTTGGCTTTGCGCTGCTGAAAATTAAGGGCAAAATGACTATTGTGTTCTCTTTTTTTTGGGGATAAATGTTGTTTGTTTTAACTGAAGTTTGGAGTGTTGTTGCTGCACTTAAGATGATGTATTCTTTGTTTTTGTTGTGCTGCTATCTGGCTGCTAATACAAAGCCAAACTATGGCTTGGCTCTAAACTGTTGCTAAGTTATTTGAGAAGGCTGGTTGTCGCATCCTAATACTTCCTTCTAGAGTGGATTGCTGGTGAAATTGGGCCATTTGTTTCTGTGTCTTTTAGTCCTTTACTGCTGCATTTCGAACCTCAATGGCTGCTTCATTTTGGCCATTTACTGTAGCATTTTGGCCAAAATGTTTTACTGTTAGGGCATGTCTTACTACTGCTTTTGAGAAGTTGTTACACTTGGAAGAATAGATACTGCATCTTGATATGGCTGCTACTTTTTTCTTAAAAAAAATGAACAGATGCTACAAGGGAAATATTGCAATATTCCTGATTGTTGCTGCTCTTGTTTTAAAAGAATCGATCACTACACTTGATTGAAGATCAATGATTTGAATATATACTACACTTGAGCTAATGAGAAAATGATATTTTAGGCCATGCCTTGTCCGGAAAGGTTATCCCTCGGTTTAGGAAAGGATGATCTCACATTGATATCCTGTGGTAGGAACCAACATGCGCTTGGCAAGGCAACTAGAATGGCCCTTAGTTTGAAGCCGCGACACGATTCAGGTTCCTTTGCAATATTCAGAACCGTGAGTCTGAGCCTCCATAATCAAAGCTCTCAAAGTTTGGCACGAGTCCGAGGGATATTATTGTTTATATTCATAAACATCACCCTATGGGGTGGCGTATCATTTGACTAACTATTTTCATTTCATTCTTGCGAGGTACGTCTAATTAATATGGGTCTGGGAGATGAGATTCTACCAACGATAAAGTGAAGTAAAGTCAAAAGCCGGACAGCTCGGATGAAGGACTAGAAGAGCATAGAAGAACGAGAACAAGACTGTTGAATAATTTGGTCCCAAGGCCGTAATAAGCTAAACTTTTTTTCCCCTTCTTGTATTATAGTTTTACATTATTTCTGTGTAAACATGCAAAAAATGCATTTGTATGGATATTGAAAACCTTATAAGTTAGAACCTAGGATTTAGTTAAACAATACATTTAGGGCCCGAATATGTTTCAGATTAAATCCGAATGATAAAAGAGTTGTATTCCATTTGTTTAAAGTAAATAAAAGTGAAAGAATGTTTTTTTTTTATATAAAAATTGATTTTCAGTGAATACATTTTTAAAAAGTATATTTCATAATTTGAGAAATTCAAGAAAGCAAAATAAAAGAAACATTTGGGCTTGTCATGCCCCAAAACCCACCCTAGACATGACCGGCATCCGACGTCATGAACAACATCGAAAGAACCTTATAAATCAATAACGTCAAGCCCCTTTTCGATAATCTTTCATTTTTTTTAATTAAACAAGTGATAAATAACTAAATAAAATTTAAGATAACAATTATGAAAAAAACCAGAAAGTCTAATACAAATGAATACTTATAAGTGTGGCAAGCGCCTCCAAAAGTCATAGGAGACTTCAACATCTACCCATAGTATGACACTTGTCTATGGAGCTTCTAAGAAAATTAAACTAACTCAGGACACAGCTCGAAACTACTAAGGAGTAATATTTGACTCAATGAAAACCCACGAACAAATGTGCAAACAATCTGGAAAGCAGCAAGTGCTCCTAACCCGCGAGATCTGTCTGTACCGGCTCTTCTTCGTTACCTAACATACCATCAAAAATAGGAATGGTATGCCTGAGTACTTAGTGAGTGCCTCGGGGAAAGTAAGTAATATAGCAAAATAATACAATAATTATTAGTGAAAACAGTTCCAATAGAATAATCTGAAATCCAAGACGAGATCAATCGTAAAACTCAAAATCATCAATAGAAAACCATGAGACAAGTATATATCTTTTCCGATTCAATATACCATTTATTACCATTTGCGTCTTTTCAATTCGAGGCCAATATCATCAACAAGACACTCACAGGAAAACAAGTTCATTATTATCAATAAGCCACTCACAGGAAACAAGATACGAAACAAACCACTCACAGGATAATCAAAGTATATTCAAACTATAACACATGCCAATACATGCCCAAACAAGTGAACCGATGGTATGACCACTTAAGGTTCCATAAACCATCTTGGTTTAATATGCATAGTCAAATGAATGTGAATCCCTTTTTATCAAGTTTACAACTTTCAATTATGTCCTCTCAACCCCGCAGATTATAATCAAATACACTTCACAGAGAGATAAGGATATCACACATGCCGATACAGGCCCAGGAATCAGTCACAATGAAGAGATGAACTTTGAGGTTCCCTAAACAGCTTAGAAGAACCACATTGGAATCTCAAGTTCTCGATGGCTATCCTTCCTCCCGAATAGCTAGGCATAAACCGCACCCAGGTAGTGAACCCGCAGTGGCCACTCTTCCTCCCGAATGGCTAGGCATTACCACACTAGAATCCATAGTGACTACCCTTCCTCCTGAGTAGCTAGGCCAAACATGACAACAAAGTTCAAAGCATAGAACCCGAATCATAATTCATCTCAAGGTAGTTACATCATCAATTAGCATTTTAGTTCATCATAAAACACCATTACCAATCCATTAGACATTATTGTTCATCTCTTATAGAGGAAAACGATTAGAACTACGTATGCATGTATAGAGTATAATACAATCATGGTTTAATGTGGGCTTGTCCACTCACGCACACCAACCACAATCAAAGCATGAAATAGGGTTTTAAAGTATGAAAAGTTCACCTTTTTATTCAATCAAGAACTTTCGAAAAGGAGACACACATCCAAACAAGGTTTTCAAAAAAGACATACCTTAAATACCATTCATATATTCCAAAATTAACCTCTTCACTTTAAAGACTCACTCGAAATCCAATTTGAAGATTGCACAACTAAGGTTTACAAGTTTTATCAATTTCGTAGCTACTGTTCATAGCTCAAAACACACTGCTATGGACCTCCGAATCAGATCTCCACCGTTCAAATTCAAGAACTATATGTGGTAACTACTCTGTTAAAATTTGAGCTCGATTAAACTGTTAAATAAGCGGGAAACGCCAATTAAATCTGACTGGTGGGAGGGAATTTTACAACAACAATACTACGGCTTTGTCTTTCATAGAGTACATCTCAATCAATCATATTTCATGATTCTATCGACCATTCAATGTGTTATATCCCGTATTTTTGTACATTAGATTATTCGTAAGCTAATCGACATAAGTTTAAGGACGAGATTATTTTTGGGATATGAGACAAGGAATTTTAGTCCCGATTTTTAATATGGCACGACTTGCTTGTAAATTCCAATTAGTATAAAAATATTAGTGGATATTAGCAATTAATTAACCATGATTAGATTATTTAGTGGGGATTTAGGGATTAATTAGCCTAATTAGCATATTAAGTGGGCCCCATCAAATTCTTTAAAAAAATATATATACATACATACATACATATATATATATATATATATATATATATATATATATATATATATATATATATATATATATATATATAATGGATGATTCATTATCTGGGCACATGTAAAACATATGGGCTGCATATATAAGTCACAAACATGACTCATTGATCATAATTTCTAACTTCAATTGAATTAGAGAGAGAAGTGGAGTTGAGAGAGAGGAAGAAGCTCTCGGCTATGGCTATCTTGGCCGAGCCTAAAATCTAATGAAGGGAGATTGAATTTCTAAAGAGTTCTAAGTATTTAAGGTGATTGCAACGTGAATTGAATCATTGGGGGCAGCAACGTTAAGGAGCCAAGCTTGATAAGGTAAGATTTAATTCTTTCTAACATGTTTTAGAGGTGGTTTGGATTTTGTATAAATTGGTAAATGTGAAATTGGATGTAAAGAATTGTGTGTGTTGATGCTAAGTTGTTGTTTGGGCCATGAGGGGGCTGCTCTAACTTAAAAATGGTGAATTAATTTTGATGTTGTTGTTGTTATGGTTGTTATTGATCGTGTGACGAAAGTGAAAGAATTTGATGCTTAATGTTATAATTGTATTGTATTCGAGGATGATTTGGTTGTGTGGAAAGGAATGGAAATATAATTATAAGTAGGTATATATGTTGTTGTTCGTATTGTTGTCGTGTTGTAGTTGATATGGCTTCTAAATTTGGAAGAAAGAAGTGTATAATGTATCGTATACAAAACGTATGTTGGTCTGTTTGATGTATAATCTTAAATGTTAATGATTTGGATTCAAAAAGGATTAAGAATGGTTATTGGGTTGTTTGAGTTGTTTATGGGCTGGATTGTAAGGATATGATATGAATATTTCTATTACTGTTGTTGTTGGTATTACTGTGATAACAAGAGATTAATTAGAAGTTCGGGTTAGGCGAGTTATATAGGGGAAATGCTGCCCGATTTCCGTTAAGTTCTTAACTAACCAAAACCCTAATCAAGGAAGTATGAACTAAAGAATGATTCCTATAAGTGATTGGTTGTAGAAGCTAGAAAGTATAGTTTAAAGTTATCCCATAACAGGTATGTAAAGTTATCCTTTCTTTCTTTCGGCATGATTCATATGAAACGAACAAACGACGAATGTATAAGTTCTTATTCTTAAAGACATTAGGATGGTTAATGTTCTTGATTTCCAGAACCTATTTCATTATGTCTTGATACGTGTTTTTGATTTCAGCCGTCCTATTTCGATATAATCCATAGTGGCATTCAAAGGGTACTTGATATGACTATTGTCTTGATTTTCGATGATGGTTCATTTTGATTATTCTATTGAGTCTCAGATATGATTTAGTTTGCCTATGGTTGCTCACTACTCTGTTCGTGCATGCCTCAATTTATCTTTCACTGAGTCCCGGGCCAGGATACGTTTTCGTGCACAATTTCACTACATTGTTCACCGAGTCCCTCACTAGAGGGGCGGGATACGGTATATATATATGATATGATGATATGATGATATGATGATGTGATTGTGGCGCCAAGGATGGTATGTGATGACTTTATTCACCGAGTCCCATAGTAGGCCGGATATGATATATGATATTGATATGCATGTTTCACATTTTATAAGGCAAGTGTATTGGTATTTTGAAAGTCATACTTGTCTCCTGTAATTTCTATTTCAATCATGATCCTCTTTATTGTGTTTCATGATTTATATACTCAGTACATATCTCGTACTGACCCCCTTTCTTCGGGGGGTCTGCGTTTCATGCCCGCAGGTACAGATACTTGATTCGGTGATCCTCCAGCTTAGGATTCCCACTCAGCTGTCTTGGAGAGCTCCATTGCTCCGGAGCCTAGACTTTTGGTACATATCTTTTGATACATATATATATATATATATATATATATATGTTTGTCCAGTGGTACGGCGGGGCCCTGTCCCGTCATATTTCACTGATGATACTCTTAGAGGTCTGTAGACATATATGTGGGTTGTATATAGATTATGATCAGCTATGTCTATATATTTTGTTGTGGATATTTCTGTTTGTTGTGGCAGCCTTGCCGGCTTGCATATGGTATAGATATGTAGTGGCAGCCTTGTCGGCTTGCGTAGTATATTGACATGTAGTGGCAGCCTTGTCGGCTTGCGTATTATAATGATATATAGTGGCATCCTTGTCGGCTTGCGTATTTTATTACGTTGTGATTGGTTGTGATTCCTCAGGAGACAGATTATCATGATATGTGACATTGTGAACGTTTGGGTCTTTGTCAATTCCCATATTGTCTATAGTGTCAGCCTGACTATGTCTAATAGGTACGTATACGAGTGTCTAACTCGAGCACTAGTCATGGCCTTGGGGCTGGGTCGTGACAAAAGTGTTATCAGAGTGTCTATAGACCGTGTCTAGTAGAGTCTTGGTTATCGGTGTGTTGTGCACCACATCTATAAACAGGAAGCTACAGGACATTTAGGATGTTATCTTTCATTCTTATCCTAGATCATGCGATAGAGCTGTATTATTAGGATAATCCCTCCCTAACAGATTATAATGTTTACAGCTATGCCTCCAAAGAAAGCGACAACTGCCCAGAACGGCAAATCGGTAGCAGGAGATACGAGCCAGACCCGGAGAGTTACTAGGGCCCGTGTCCAGCTTATGCCTGAGATTGTGCTTCAGTCGGTGACTTCTGCTACACCGCTACTTCTGGAGGAACCTAGAGCAGCAGCAGCTCCAGATCAGGGGGTAGCTCCACCGCCAGCCCCTGAGGCCCCAGTACCTGAGCCTTCAGCTCCTCAGCCAGGGGCGGAGGATAGGGCCATGAGAGATGTAGTTCAGTTGCTGACTAGATTAGTGGCAGGGCAGGCTGACAGGCATAGACTAGGAGTTGACCATGCAGATAGACATGACAGTTTGAGGGCTCGTGACTTCTTAAGTTGTAATCCTCCAGAATTTTTCGGGTCAAAACCCGAGGACGATCCGCAGGAGTTCATTCGGCAGATGCAGCGTCCGGCGAGAATAATCAAGGCTTCTTAGAATGATTCTGTTGAGTTGGATTTGTATAGGTTGCGTGATGTAGCTGTTAATTGGTATGAGTCGTGGGAGTTATCTAGGGGCGAAGATGCTCCTCCAGCAGTTTGGGATGAGTTTGTGGAGGCCTTCCTTGGCCACTTCCTGCCTCCAGAGATGAGGCGAGCTAGAGTTGATAGATTCTTACATCTGCGGCAGAATCGCAGGAGCGTTCGAGATTATAGTCTTGAGTTTGACTCGTTGGCCAGATATGCGCCTACTATTGTAGCTAATATGGCTGATAGAGTGCATCGTTATGTGATGGGACTGGATCGTTATTTGATTGATGGTTGTATGGTGGTGGCTCTTCAGCTAGGTATGGATACTACTCGAGTACAGGCATATGCACAGGAGGTAGAGGATCGACACAGAGGGCGTCAGCCAGATAGAGATTACGATAGAGGCCAGCATAAGAGGGCTAGATCGGTTGGTTATCCTGGTGACTTTCGAGGCAGGCAGCCTCAGCAGTATACTAGATATTCTTCCCAGCCAGCACAGAGTGCACCCCCACAGTTCCCGAATGTGGTTACAGGTATATTATCGATTTTCTCTCGGGATATATATGCATTGATAGATCCAGGATCCACCTTATCATATATATCTCCCTTTGTTGCTGGTAGAATAGGAATACAGCCTGAGTTGATAGAACCATTTGAGGTGGCTACACCGGTAGGAGATTCTGTTATAGCAAAGCAAGTATATAGAAATTGTTCGGTGATTATATATAGTCGTCATACCGTGGCAGATCTGATAGAGTTAGATATGACGGAGTTTGATGTTATTATGGGTATGGACTGGTTAGCTTCTTGTTATGCTAACGTTGATTGTAGAGAAAAGATAGTCCGATTTTAGTTCCCAAGGGAGCCGGTTATAAAGTGGATGGGGAATACAGCATCGCCGAGGGGTAAGTTTATTTCATACCTCGCGGCAAGGAAGATGGTTAGAAAGGGGTATATTTATCATCTGGTTCGGGTGCATGACTTGAAAGCAGAAGTACCGACTCTTCAATCAGTGCCGATAGTTAATGAGTTTCCAGATGTATTCCCAGATGAACTTTCAGGCCTTCCTCCTGAGCGGGAGATAGAGTTTACTATAGATGTACTGCCAGATACTCAGCCCATATCTATTCCTCCTTACAAAATGGCACCAGCAAAATTGAAGGAGTTAAAGGAGCAACTGAAAGACTTATTAGAAAAAGGCTTCATCAGGCCTAACACATCACCTTGGGGAGCACCGGTATTATTTGTGAGAAAGAAAGATGGATCGCTGAAGATGTGTATTGATTATAGGCAGCTGAATAAAGTAACAATAAAGAATGGATATCCCCTCCCCAGGATTGATGATTTATTTGACCAGCTGCAGGGTGCTAAATACTTTTCGAAGATAGAATTGCGGTCAGGCTATCATCAGGTGCGGGTGAAAGAGGCAGATATTCCCAAGACTGCATTCAGGACTCGATACGGGCATTATCAGTTCAGAGTGATGTCTTTCGGGCTGACCAATGCTCCAGCAGTATTTATGGATTTAATGAACCGAGTGTTCAAACCATTCCTACATATGTTCGTGATTGTATTTATCGATGATATTCTGGTCTATTCACGTTCAGAAGAAGAGCATGCAGATCATTTGAGGACGGTACTTAGGGTGCTCTAGCACCAGAAGTTATATGCTAAGTTCTCTAAATGAGAATTCTGCTTGACTTCAGTGGCATTCTTGGGGCATATTGTTGGAGCTGATGGTATTCGGGTGGATACACAGAAGATTGAGGCTGTAAAGACTTGGCCTAGACCTATGACACCTACGGAGGTACGTAGGTTTCTGGGGCTAGCAGGATATTACAGGAGATTCGTAGAGAAGTTTGCCTCAATTTCAGCGCCTTTAACAAGGCTAACTCAGAAGGCAGCTAAGTTCCAGTAGACTGACGCATGTGAGCGAAGCTTCCAGTTGCTGAAAGACAAGCTAACTACGGCTTCAGTCTTAACTCTTCCAGAGGGACCAGATGGCAATGTTATTTATTGTGATGCTTCAGGTGTGGGGCTAGGTTGTGTATTGATGCAGCACGGCAGGGTTATAGCTTATGCTTCCCGACAGCTCAGAAAACACGAAAGGAATTATCCTACTCACGATCCGGAGTTAGCAGCAGTAATTCATGCTATGAAGATATGAAGGCATTACTTATATGGGGTTCACGTTGATGTTTATACGGATCATAAGAGTCTCCAATATATCTTTAAGCAGAAAGAGCTGAATGTGCGACAGAGGCGGTGGTTAGAGTTGCTGAAGGATTATGATGTTGATATCCTATACCATCCAGGGAAAGCAAATGTTGTAGCAGATGCTCTTAGCCGTAAATCTATGGGTAGCTTGACAGATGTGCAACCAGAAAAGAAGGGGATAGTTCGTGAGATTTACCGACTAGCTGGCCTTGGAGTCCGTTTGGCTGATTCTGGAGATGGTGGAGTATCTATTCGAGAAGTCGCTGAATCCTCTATCATGGAAGAGGTAAAAAGGCACCGGTATAGAGATACAGCTCTTCAAAGCGAAGAGACCCCA
This sequence comes from Lycium barbarum, assembly GCF_019175385.1. Taxonomy (NCBI): domain Eukaryota; kingdom Viridiplantae; phylum Streptophyta; class Magnoliopsida; order Solanales; family Solanaceae; genus Lycium; species Lycium barbarum. Next base: position 65,610,220 of record NC_083344.1, on the reverse strand, counting down.
TTCAAAGTTACACCTGATGGCATGTTACGATATGAAGGCAGATTATGTGTACCTGAGGTTGCAGGGTTATGGCAACGGGTTATGGGAGAGGCACACTATGCCCGTTATTCTGTTCATCCAGGGTCGACGAAGATGTATCATGACCTCATATGTTTGTATTGGTGGGATGGCATGAAAAAGGATATAACAGAGTTTTTGCTCAGTGCCCGAATTGTCAACAGGTGAAGGTAGAGCACCAGAAGCCTGGTGGGTTATTACAGGAGATAGAGATCCCAACCTAGAAATGGGAGGTAATTAATATGGACTTCATCACAGGTTTACCTCGCACTCCACGGAAGTATGACTCTATATGGGTTATTGTAGATAGGCTGACAAAATCAGCCCATTTTCTTCCAGTCAGGACTACTTATTCAGCTGAGGACTATACAAAGATATATATCAGAGAGGTAGTGAGACTCCATGGGGTTCCCATATCTATTATCTCAGATAGAGGAGCTCAGTTTACAGCTTACTTCTGGAGATCATTCCAGGAAGGATTGGGGACACAGGTGAGTCTTAGCACAACATTCCACCCTCAGACTGACGGGCAGGCCGAGCGTACTATTCAGACGCTAGGAGATATGTTACGAGCCTGTGTTATTGATTTCAGAGGTAGCTGGGATGATCATTTTCCACTTATCGAGTTTGCTTATAATAATAGCTACCATTCTAGTATCCAGATAGCACCGTATGAGGCCTTATATGGGAGGAAGTGCAGGTCACATATTGGTTGGTTTGATGTTAGTGAGACTAAATTAATAGGCCCAGACATGATTCAGCAAGCTGTTGATAAGGTGAAGGTTATTCAGGAGAGGTTACTGGCAGCCCAGAGTCGACAGAAGTCATATGCAGATAATCGACGTCGACACTTAGAGTTTCAAGTTGGTGATTGGGTGTTCTTGAAGGTGTCACCCATGAAGGGGTAATGAGATTCGGCAAGAAAGGGAAGCTTAGCCCGAGGTACATTGGGCCTTATCAGATTACTCGTAGGGTAGGAAAGGTTTCCTATGAGTTGGACCTACCATCTGATTTGGAAGCAGTACATCCAGTCTTTCATATGTCGATGCTATACTTGATCGGCAAGTTAGAAGATTGCGTACTAAGGATGTGGCTTCCGTCAAAGTGTTATGGCGAAATAATAATAGAGAAGAGATGATCTGGAAAGCTGAAGATGAGATGAAGAATAAGTATCCCTACTTGTTCCCTACGCCTGCAGGTAATTTAAATTCCTCGCTTGGTTATGTTAATTAGTAGATGAGACTATATACTATAGCAATAAAAGAGACTTCCCTGAAATCTTTATGAGACCTTATAGGACTAGTTTAACATTCGAGGACGAATGTTCTAAAGGGGGGAAGGATGTTATATCCCGTATTTTTGTACATTGGATTATTCGTAAGCTAATCGACATAAGTTTAAGGACGAGATTATTTTTGGGATATGAGACAAGGACTTTTAATCCCGATTTTTAATATGGCACGACTTGCTTGCAAATTCCAATTAGTATAGAAATATTAGTGGAGATTAGGAATTAATTAACCATGATTAGATTATTAAGTGGGGATTTAGGGATTAATTAGCCTAATTAGCATATTAAGTGGGCCCCACCGAATTCTTTAAAAAAAATATATACATATATATATATATATATATATATATATATATAATGGATGATTCGTTATGTGGGCACGTGTAAAGCATAGGGGCTGCATATATAAGTCACAAACATGACTCATTGATCATAATTTCTAACTTCAATTGAATTAGAGAGAGAAGTGGAGTTGAGATTGAGGAAGAAGCTCTCGGCTATGGCTATCTTGGCCGAGCCTAATATCTAATGAAGGGAGATTGAATTTCTAAAGAGTTCTAAGTATTTAAGGTGATTGCAACATGAATTGAATCATTGGGGGCAGCAACGTTAAGGAGCCAAGCTTGATAAGGTAAGATTTAATTCTTTCTAACATGTTTTAGAGGTGGTTTGGATTTTGTATAAATTGGTAAATGTGAAATTGGATGTAAAGAATTGTGTGTGTTGATGCTAAGTTGTTGTTTGGGCCGTGAGGGGGCTGCTCTAACTTAAAAATGGTGAATTAATTTTGATGTTGTTGTCCTTATGGTTGTTATTGATTGTGTGACGAAAGTGAAAGAATTTGATGCTTAAGGTTATAATTGTATTGTATTCGAGGATGATTTGGTTGTGCGGAAAGGAATGAAAATATAATTATAAGTAGGTATATATGTTGTTGTTCGTATTGTTGTCGTGTTGTCGTTGATATGGCTTCTAAATTTGGAAGAAAGAAGTGTATAACGTATCATATACAAAACGTATGTTGGTCTGTTTGGTGTATAATCTTAAATGATAATGATTTGGATTGGAAAAGGATTAAGAAACGTTATTGGGTTGTTTGAGTTGTTTATGGGCTGGATTGTAAGGATATGATATGAATATTTCTATTACTGTTGTTGTTGGTATTGTTGTGATAACAAGAGATTAATTAGAAGTTCGGGTTAGGCGAGTTATATAGGGGAAATGCTGCCTGATTTTCGTTAAGTTCTTAACTAACCAAAACCCTAATCAAAGAAGTATGAACTAAAGAATGATTCCTATAAGTGATTGGTTGTAGATTTATAAGCTAGAAAGTATAGTTTACTAACGATAGCGCTACTTTCATATTAAATAGGCTAAAGGGGCGACGAAGCGAACTTGATTACGATTAACCCATAACAGGTATGTAAAGTTATCCTTTCTTTCTTTTGGCATGATTCATATGAAATAAACAAACGACGAATGTATAAGTTCTTATTGTTAGAGACATTAGGATGGTTAATGTTCTTGATTTCCAGAACCTATTTCATTATGTCTTGATACGTGTTTATCATTTCAGACGTCCTTTCTCGATATAATCCATAGTGCATTCGAAGGGTACTTGATATGACTATTGTCTTGATTTTCGATGATGGTTCATTTTGATTATTCTATTGAGTCTCAGATATGATTTAGTTTGCATATGGTAGCTCACTACTCTGCTCGTGCATGCCTCAATTTATCTTTCACTGAGTCCCGGGCCAGGATACGCTTTCGTGCACAGTTTCACTGCATTGTTCACCGAGTCCCTCACTAGAGAGGTGGGATACGGTATATATATATATATATATATATATATATGATATGATGATATGATGATGTGATTGTGGCGACAAGGATGGTATGTGATGACTTTATTCACCGAGTCCCATAGTGGGCCGGATATGATATATGATATTGATATGCATGTTTCACATTTTATAAGGCAAGTGTATTGGTATTTTGAAAGTCATACTTGTCTCCTGTAATTTCTATTTCAATCATGATCCTCTTTATTGTGTTCCATGCTTTATATACTCAGTACATATCTCGTACTGACCCCCTTTCTTCGGGGGGGAGGGGGGCTACGTTTCATGCCCGCTGGTACAGATACTCGATTCGGTGATCCTCCAGCTTAGGGTTCCCACTCAGCTGTCTTGGAGAGTTCTATTGCTCCGGAGCCTAGACCTTTGGTACAGATCTTTTGATATATATATATATATATATATATATAGATAGATATATATATGTTTGTCCAGGGGTACGGCGGGGCCCTGTCCCGTCATATTTCACTAATGATACTCTTAGAGGTTTGTAGACATATGTGTGGGTTGTATATAGATTATGATGAGCTGTGTCTATATAGTTTGTTGTGGATATTTCTGTTTGTTGTGGCAGCCTTGTCGGCTTGCATATGGTATCGATATGTAGTGGCAGCCTTGTCGGCTTTCGTGGTATATTGACATGTAGTAGTAGCCTTGTCGACTTGCGTATTATAATGATATATAGTAGCAGCCTTGTCGGCTTGCGTATTTTATTACGTTGTGATTGGTTGTGACTCCTCAGGAGACAGATTATCATGAAATGTGACATTGTGAACGTGTGAGTCTTTGTCAATTCCCATGTTGTCTATAGTGTCAGCCTGACTATGTCTAACAGGTACGTATACGATTGTCTAACTCGGGCACTAGTCATGGCCCCGGGGCTGGGTCGTGACACAATGTCTAAAACATAATAAAAATTCCATATAATCCATCATAGTGTGGGGGGTCCACCTTTTTTGAAGAAATCCCAAAGCCTTAGTCTTGAATCCCTTTAATTGGGTTTTCTTGAAAACCCTAGGTTAAGAATGATGAATTCTTGATTAGAATATACGGATATATGTAAGAATTGACTTAGAAGGCTTAGAATAGGCTTACCTTAGTGTTCTTAATGATGGGAAAAGGTAGAAGGTCGTTCTAGGGATTGAAGGAAAGAAAAATAATGATTTGGACTAATATGGACGAATATATATTGTTCTGGAACAATGAATTTTATGCCCAACAAAATACTGGTCGTATTTTGTGATACTGGTCGTATTTTGGTCCGTATTATGTCCGTTTGACCTCCATAATATACCGTTGGAAAGGTATTTCAAATATCTACAACTTTCATGGTTTAAGTTTTCTCAAATTCGTAATGAAAATACCCGAAAACTGGCCATAAGTACAGGATGTCTCAGACTTAGACGAATGTAGAAAGCCTTAAGAACTTCACTTTTTGGTTTGACTTCAAAACGATTGTTTATCACCCGAATTCATCCCGAATGGATTCATATGGATAAAGTATCGACTTAATACTCATTTTCATACATTCACACATAACTCGAATTTACGAGATGTTACAGGGCTAGACCCAACTTAATAAATTCAAATAAGTGGAATTTCCATCAAAACCCGAGTTTGGGAAAATAGTTCTGAGGATATGGTTTACTGAGGAGATAAAATGTGGATAAGGTATGAATTAAATAAAGGTTGTACATATACATATACATATATATTTTTCTTACATACAAACACATAGAATTTTTTTTAGATGGGATATACCCAGCATACTATCCTTATAAGTAAAAGGACAAACTATTTTTTTCCGGATATTTTAAATCCGAACTCAAAGTACCTTTACCTTAAGGGAATTTGTTTAACTCTTTTAAAGTCAAAATGATATGCCGTGATAGTATTTTTATACGGGAAGCTCAACAAACATAGGCAATTTATACATAATCACACATTGAAGCTCGAAGGTCAACCGTATTCTACGGATCCTTAATACTGGGGTGCCTAACACCTTCCCCACGGGATCACCAGAACCCTTACCTAGAACTCTGAATTACCAAGGATTTTTCAATGTATTTGAATAAACCCTTCACCACTGGTTTTCCTAATTTCCTAAAGATTAGGTGGAAACTCTTTTAAAACAAAGTCCGAAAAAGCACGAACGAGTTCGAAGTAGCTTTTCGAGCGCTAACCCCACCCACGAAATGTGAACCTTTACAGATGACGACTCTGCTGGGGAGTCTAGGTTCTAACCATAAGAGTTTCAATATAATGTGATTATTTGTATAAACTGCTTATGTTTTTACTTTCCTATATAAATAAACTTTCACCGTATGCATATCAGCCTATTTTTTGTGCCCACGAGGGTTTTTTTCCTAGGATTACCTAATAGAGCCTAAATGTCAAATGATCAATGCCTTAAGATAAGAGGGTAGACTATTAAGTGAAGTCTTAAACAACAGAATAGTATGGTTTAATGGTAATATTAAACTCGTCCTAATTCTAGAGGTTTCATGTCGTTGTCATTTGCTTGTGGGATGGGATAAAGGGTTGAGAGTGCGCAGGGGAGTAAAAGGAAGGTCAAGGCATAGACTGGAGTGATTACCAGTTTGGCCTTGCCTCCTTTTTACTAAAGAAGAAGGTCTAGGAAAGGGTTTGGGGGTGATGACCCACCCTGTACTTGTCACGACACATTTTAGCATAGGTCATGCGGGCACCTACCTTTCCCACCTCGGTAGGCGAACCCTTAGCTCAACATTCACAATAATAGAAAATAGCGTAAGAAAGTAAAATAACGTAAGTCTTACAATATAATATACTATAATATAATGTTCACAAGTGAGGAAGTAAATGAAATCCACCACAGTATCTGGTCTGGTCATACAAGAGCATCTAAATCTAAATACTAAAGTCTGAATAATAACACATAAGTAGTCTCAAATCATGTCTCTGAATGGAAAGCAAGACATAAGTAATAGAAGAATCTTCGAGGTCAGCGGATGCCATGCTCACCCTGTAAAACTCGAGTGGAAGCTGAAGAGTTGATCAACCACGAATCAGAGAAGTAGATCCGATCTGTTACTCTGCATTCATAAAAGAATGCAGCAAGTTCAGGTCAGTACAAACAATGATACTCATAGGCATCATCGGCCGACTAAGTATAGTTAACACAATTCAGAAAATAAAGCAGATAAGCAAATAAAACAATCAAGCATGAGACAATATAATCGCAACCGAAATCCGTCATCACCTATGTAAGCATCTAAACTCTAATATGATAAGTCTGAGTATACTCGATCCAATCTGATCACCACAATAGAATCGACACAATCCAATCATCACAACGGAGACATCACAATACCAACAATCACCACACTCGATCAAATAATAATGCAACGCAGTGCAAAAATGGTATGAATGCGATGCCATGCTATGCAAATGAGGTGTACACATGTACTCCGGATGGAAGTATCGATGTCTCGGTATCACAACCAAGTGTGACTCGCAAAGTCTAAGTGCCACCCATCCCGGATCTTTGCCCAACAAACAGACGGGACCCTGGCTAATTGCTCACAGGGGGAGTCTCACCGGGGACCCGCGGAGTCCATGCACTAAAAACGATTCCGGGATAACATCAGAATAGGCCATGCAACAATGATACCCGAATATAACCATCGGACATCGGCCTCCTCATAGTCACTCAAAAGAGTCTGTCAAATATCAGTTTCACAAATCGACGATTCCGGAATTGAACCTCGGACATCGGTGTTCTCACAATCACTCAAGTAAAAGAGTTTATCAAATATCAGTTTCATATAAACAACGATTCCGAAATGGATCTTCGGTCATCGGCATTTTCACAATCACTCAAGTAAAGGAGTTTATCAAATATCAGTTTTGCTCAATCAACGATACCGGATCATCACCGGGTATCGGCCATGCATGAATATGAGAGAATGCGTGCAATACATATGTCAATCATCAACAATCAGGTTTAATATCACAAATACAACAACGAGGTATGCCACAACGTATCGCTTTACAACACCACAGTGGGTATGCCAAAATATATCAAGTCAAGTACCAACAGTGGGTACGCCAACATATCACTAAATCAAGTACCAACAGTGGGTACGCAAACATATATCGAGCATAAATACTAACAACGGTATGTCCATTCTATCCAAATTAGGACGACAAGCAGGACTCGATATCTATCAACTACACATAGCATCAAGTTAACACAATTAATCAATCAAACACACATAACGGGGTGGCTAGTCCCAAGACACATCAGGGCCCAACCTAAGGAAATATCCATCAAAACTTCATACCCGCAGGTTCACATGTTGTCTCCGACCTCACAATCTAAATATGTGATTCACTATAAGAAGTCTCATCAAAATAGACCATAACCTACCTGGACAGCCTAACCGCAAAACCAACAAGTCACTCTATTGCCTTGCCCTTCCTCTGAAGCACAGAACCAAAGTAGTCTAAGCATAATCGAATTCTAAATTATAAATCATGAAGAATGATACTAATATTGCTATGATACCAATTAGGTCCATTTTGACACTAGAAATTTGGGAAACGGGCCCACAAGGGCAAAATGAAAAATTTGCGGCAAAATACCAAAATTAAGTACTAGGGAATCATAGCCCAACCATTAATTGTTGATTTAACCAAAGAATTGGTCTAAATTTGATTTCAAGTAAAAACCCTCAAATTGGGTATAAACCCTAAGTCTCCAAATCCGAAATTCAATTTTAAAAGTGGGAGGTATATGATCAATAAACATAGATTCATCAAATTTTAGCATTAACATCATCAATTTATCATACATGACCCTAAGGAAAAGTTTCCCAAAACCCTTCTCAAAATTTCATCTCTGCGGAAATGTTAAAGGGAAGGGAAGAATCTAGAATGATTGTGATTGAGGAAGAGTAAAGGATTAGGCAAAGTTTACCTCTAAGAATTTCTTCAATTTATCTCCAAGAACAGTTTCTCTAAGCCCCAATATCAAGATATAAAATAATGAGGGTCTAAGACTTATTTAAGACACATTTAATGAAATATAACTGCCCGTTACCGCCACAGCGGTTGGAAGGCCGCTACGGCGGCTGGGATACCGCCATAGCGATATGGCTCCTATCACACATGACCACCCCAGCGGTCATCACACCGCCACAGCGGTGCCGCCAGTGCGGGCACCAGACACCAGAATTCCCATATTTTCTAAGTCCTCAATCAAATTTTTGGATTATTACTGAGGCCATCTGCTCACAACCCGACCACCTAAACCCATACAAAAATGCTCTGCTAACGCGTTCGTAGTCTCAGAATTTCCAACGGAGGCCTCGTTGACCAAGTCAACCCCCGATGCCTAATTCCAATCTCCCATCCTATGTCCCAAAATGCATCTGAATGCATAGGGAATCAAACCAAATATACATAAAGGTTCTAAATGACCATCCGGACCTCTCGAAATCGGCAATACTCCGAAAAAGGTCCGTTTGCCCAAAAGTCAACTTCGGGTCAACCCTTTTTACTTAAAGCCCATATTTTTACCAAAGTTGCTCGACTCCGGTCTAGAAACCTGGGGAAGTGTATCAACGGTCCCCTCGGGTCAAAAGTGAGCTAATCAATGCTCGGGAACGGGCGAAACCACTGAAAGAACTATAACGACCAAATAAGTCGTTACAGTACTGCTTCTTCTTTAGGGCTTTGAAGTCATTTTCCATTGAGTTTCATTCCTATGACCATGGGACCAACAAAATGCCTTTAGTTGACTAGGAAGAGGTTAATAAGACCTTTGAGGGATTTTGCTAAAACTATGACACTAAAATCAACCTAGATTAATTAAATAGGATCTTTTAGGTTATTTTGGCTAAAGATAGGTCAGAATAGTCAACTTGAAGAATCTAAGTTAATTTGGTTCTAAAAATCAAGTTGTCTCACCTTTAAGGATAGTAGGATTGATTTAATGACAGGATGAGAGGGTCATGAGTGCAGGTATCCAAGTTGTGAACCACTTGGCAAAGGGAAGTATTTTTAAAGACTCCTTGGAGAGGAGACTAGGAATGAACCAAGTCTAACTTGGTTCATAATATCATTCTCCCAAATAAAAGGTTGCCACAACATGCCCTATAAGTCTATGGAGCAATACTTGTCATATGTACACATTTGACCTTAATTTCCTATCACTGAATCCAGAATTGATTAAACTGAATTCGATCATGCATAAAATAGCTGTTTTAGCCTGAAAATGGACCTATTATTATAGTTTTAGCTAGTTCACTCAGTGCTCATACTTTCTGGAACTTAGGAAAGGGAACAGGTTGAAGCAAAAATCTTAAATGAGTTTGTCCTTAGTCTCAACAAATCTTGTGTACGTTCAGGGACATTATTGTTTATGTCCCATATTGTAGACAACTTTAGTTCAGTAATTTTGTTCTTTGCACTATCAAGCTTTCAAATAAAATACTTGTATTGATTACGAATGTTTGTATTCCATTTGATACCTGTTTGGATTGCATATAGCTGAGTATCCTTTTGTTGTTGGTTTGATAAATGATGAATTATTGCCTTGCTAAGATTAAATACAGATTTGCCTTAGAATTACATTGAGAACCACATTGCCTAAAACGGAAATTAATTAGGTGGTTAATAGAGCCAAAGACTTAAGGGAAGCTTAGAAAGACTTGGGGTTGCTTTCAACCCAGTTCAGTACAGTCAACTTAAGTTGGTGATTGATAATCCTAATTGAATCATAAGACTAAGGTGGCACTCAGAGGGATTAAGAGTCGCTTGATACCAGGTCTGGTATGGTGTCACCAATAGACAAGAGAGGGAGATTTTAAACATTAAACTTGGAAAGGTCAGAGTTATTTCAACCCAGCCCAGTACGGCTTAATCATAATAATAAAAGGAATTATAATTTAGATGGCTGGAAAAGGGCATTAGTGAAAATTGCCTACGTTAAAAGAAGTGTATACATGGCATATATACATAGGTCTTAATAAGAGCTGATCCTTTTAGATGTGTACAAGGTATGTACACTTGATATACATGTCAAACTGTATATCGAGTGGTGTACCATATGCATATAAAAGTATATCAGACAATATATGAGTATATATCAAGTCGAAATGGGACAGAAATCACCATAGGCTTTAATACTAAATGTTTAAATGGCTTGAGCTACGAACCTAAGTGTTCCGGACCATCAGAATAAATATAAGAAGGCCCATTTCATCCTTAAGCTAATATAAGAGATAAGTCCGGACCTCGGTAGGAATTGTTAAGGCATTTGTTTGATTGGGCTTGCCAGGCCCATTTCCTGGGTTTGTTTGGCGCTATCTTAATCTGGTATCACAATATATGCATATACTTTGAGCATACACATGCATGTTTAGCAACATATGACCAGTGAATTGCAAGCTTGATAGTTTCGTTACCGGTCAGATGGTCAAAATCCTCTCTGTTCAGTTAGCTACTTAGGTCATCTTCAAAAATCTTTAATTTCGATCGGATCCTGGACTATTTTGTCTTAGGCGAAACGAGTACTTTGTTCATTATAACCGAATGACTAATACAGTTTTCGCTTTGAGATTTTCTGATTGACTCGTGGGGACCACCAAAAGTGTGTCTTTCACAAAAACTAAAATAACGATCCCTTTTAGCCCACCCATGCGCTACGCTACAAATGTCAAAACATTCAAAAATTCCATCCGTCGTTCATTCAGATGCTACCAGTCTCAACCCACCCTCCCGTGGAGAATTAGTTTCAGTTATGAACTACACAGGCCTGATTCATGTTCCAGCAAGATACGTAGGCAATCCTACATAAGGGCACGGTCTTCCGTTGTTTCAAACTACGGACCCTCAGAGCGGATCTAGGGTGTGTCTTTGAATGAGTCAAGCTCGTCAAGTCTTCATTTGTAAACATTTTCAATTAAGTATACTAAGGACTGGAAACTAGGGCAACTTATTTAAAATGTTCGACAACTTTGTTCAAACTCCAAAATGACCACTCAAATAAACAACTACTTTCACAAAAATTCAGGCAAATTAGGATACGCCTTATGTGACATCCCTAAATCAGCTGTTTAGCCCTCGACTCTCTCAATACTTTTTTTGGGGTTTATATTCCTGTCATCACCAGTCTACCATGACATTTTCAATGGGATCAACACGAGTCAATCATATCCCACTAAGGAAATTTTCTGCTACCAAAACGACAAGAAAGTTAACAAGGCAACGAGCCTCAAGTCAACGTCAAGAACATAGCTAATATGCAAAAGAGGGATATGTAACTCCCCAACCAGCTGAAACTCGTGTCGACCCCATCCATTCCAAGATGCACAGGATGATCGCCTTTCGAGGTCGCCCTTTCACCAATTCACTCTTAAAGAGCACAAGTGTCTAGTGCAAACATAATTCAGCACTACGACGATACCAATCCTCTTTCTTTCAGAGATCAAGATGACAATGTCCTCAAAGAAATGTGAAAACTATGTCCATGTAAAGTCTTATTTATGGATGTGTCGCCGGCCACATTTATAACTAAGAGGTTGCAAGTCTTTTTTCCCTATGCTCCAGTAACGGACACCATTTGTCTCTTATATTAGACTTAAATCTTTGGGGTACATATGGGCAACTCAAATCGACCTGAACCCATTACAACTCATGGCTTTCTGATATTAATCTTATTAGCAAATGTTATCCCAGTCTTACACATAATCCGACACTGGGGAACAATAGGTTCGTTTCTGACCTCGCTACAGGAACTGGGCAACGATCCGATTTCTCGAGATGGGACACGTAGGCAGTTCTTATAGGACTCGATCATAGTTTTTAGGAAAAACACCATTTCCCCTGCTTTGAACTATATTCAACCTGATTCCTGACACAATAGGATACGTAGGCGCTCCCCAAGCTTTGTCGTACCAATTGAAAAATCCTAAAAACCCCTAGGAAACCTCTGGGACGCAGAATTCCAGAGTACGAGTAGCGATGCAAGAATCAGCCAATACCGATCCTAAACTGGGCTACAAATTTTTAGGAGACCCTAAAAATTCCTTTCAAGACAATCAATAGGAGAAGACCATCAGCGCAGAACGCACACTGGGGCAGAATTTTTGAGGCCCTTCAAGACAATTGACAAGAGAAGACGATAGACGCAAATCGCACACTACGGCAGAATTTTTGAGAGGACGTCAAAAATTTCTTCACAACAACTCGGCAAAAGAGTTAGTCGACACGAACCCTCAACTAGGGTAGCATTTTTGACAGAGGGTCTCAAAAATTCCAATTCAAGGTTCGACACAAGAGAACATCGATGCAACCTAGACCAGGGCAACTTGCTACCCAATCAAATCTTTCAGATGTCTAAAAAACTTCTAGCAAACATCTCCCCTTTTTCGTGAAATCCAAACAAAGTAGGGGCACACCTTATGTGACATCCTGAAATTGGCTATTTTAGCTTTCAATATCAAAACCATTCCTCAACACGTAATGAACTATGAAATGACGTCGCCAAATCAACATGCCATTGTAAAGGGTATCCATCAAGGAGAGGATCGCCGCATCGAACGGTTTCATACCTAACTTTGCTCGTTGTACGGTAATAATTCCTGTATAAGGATTTTTTCAGGGAACACCGTCAAGCATCAAGTCACTCCATCAAACTGAAGAGACGCTCGTTATGCTTGATGAAATAGAAATCAAGTCTTCCACAATGACCAGAGATATCAAACAAAGCCTATCTGACGAAACAAGCCGAGTCTATTCCAAGTCATCGATGACTTTCCTTAACCACAAGCTGGGACAACTCGCTCCACATCAACAACTATCATAGGAATCATAAACCATGTCAAACACATGGTTCTTGGTATATCAATTTATTTTTACCCGCAAGTGGGATTTGCTATTTTCCTGGAAGTGGGATATTTGCTATTTGCCTGGTAGTGGGATATCTGCTATTTACTTGCCCGGAAGTGGGATGTTTGCTATTTACCCGGAATTGGGATATCTGTTCTTTACTTGCCCGGAAGTGGTGTATTTGCTATTTTCCCGGAAGTGGGATATTTACTTTTAACACACTTGCTCGTCCAACTTAGAAAGGAATGAATATGTGCTTGTCCACCTTAGAAAGGGAAGAATACATGCTTATCCACCTTAGAAAGGGATGAATGTTTGCTCGTCCACTGTAGAAAGGGACGAATTCGTGCTCATTCACCTTAGAAAAGGATGAATGTTTGCTCGTCCACCTTAGAAAGGGATGAATACGTGCTCATCCACCTTAGATAGGGATGAATATTTGCTCGTCCACCTTAGAAAGGGATGAATACGTGCTCATACACCTTACAAAGGGATGAATGTTTGTTTGTCCACCTTAGAAAGGGACATATTTGCTCGCCCACCTTAGAAAAGGACGTATATTTGTTTGTCCACCTTAGAAAAGGATATGCACATTTGCCTACCTCCACAACAAACAAACGATGCTCAACAGTCTTGTATATGCCATTAAAGCTCATTTAAGATTATTTTTTACTAAAGTCACTGGAAAAGTGATGACGTAGTTACTAACAACTTTCTTTGAGTAAAGATTTTAAGGTAATTACCGTACGGTCAAAGGCGTCAGGGTTATGGCCGCATGGACAGGTCCTCAAACGAACACAATGGTGGTCTAAATCTTTATGAGATAGCATTTGGCCACTCATCATAGAAGAATCATAAACCATGCTGAACACATAGTTTTTGGTATTTGAATTTATCTTTTACCCGTAAATAGGATTTATTACTTGTTTTCCCGGAGGTGGGATCTATTACCTGTTTAACCGATAAAGTGGGATGCTAATCACTAGAGTGAAACGCTACCCGGTAACATGAAATGCTAGTCACTATAGTGAGACGCTAACTGGTAAAATGTGACGCTACTCACTAGAGTGAAACGCTATCCGGTAACACGAAACGCTAGTCACTATAGTGAGTAGCAAACTAATAAAGTGGAATGCTAATCACCAAGGTGAAACGCTTGCCAACAAATGTGAAGCTAATCATCGAGGTGAAACTCTAGCCAAAAAATGGGACGCTAATTGCCAAAATTTTCCAGTAGCTTCAACCACTGAGAGGCGAACTTTTCAAAAAATTGTGAAGCTAACGGCGCCATAACGTTGGGGTGATTGTCGTTAGATTTGAAGGCATCAAGGGATAATTGTTCTCAATAGCCAAAAGGGACTATATAATTGGCAAAACACCATAAGAGCATCACAATTCAGCCAAAAGGGCCATATTAAAAGACGAAGCGCCACAAGGGCGGCATAATCTAGCCAAAAAAAGGCCACAAAAGGACAAAATGCCATAAGGGCGGCGCAGTCTAGCCAGAAGGGCCATATTAAAGGACAAAGCGCTACAAGGGCGGCGCAATCTAGCCAAAAAGATCACAGAAGGAAAAAACGCCATAAGGGCGGCATAATGTAGCCAGAAAGGCCATATTAAAGGACAAAGCGCCACAAAAGCGACACAGTCAAACCAAAGAGGGCTATAAAGGACAAAAATGGCACATCTGACCAAGAGGACCACAAGATGGATGGACGAAAAAAAATACGTCCGACCCAGAGATGGATCGCACGAGGAAAGAATGAGAAACATGCCTGACTAAGGGGCTGAGCAAATGATGAAAAGGCGCATTGGATTTAAAGAAGTAGCTTACCAAAAGGTTTACAAGATGGATGAATGATAGAGACACTGCTGACTAAAAGGTCACAAGATGGATAAATGACAAAGGCGCGGGGGACCAAAAGGGTCGCGGGGCGAAGGAATGACAAAGATATAGTCGACCAAAAGGGTTAAAACAAAAGACAAAGAGGCAGATCAGGCCAAAAGTGTCAACAAAACAAATGAGCAGAAAGACATATGCAACCAAAAGGGTCAACAAAACAAATGAACGACAAAGAAATATTCGACCAAAAGGGTCAATACAGAAATGAACAAGAAAAGACATATCTGACCACAAGGGTCGTTCAAAGAATGAACGACAAAGACCTATCTGACAACAAGGGCCACACAAAGAGCGAATGACAAAGACATATCAGGCCAAAAGGGTCACAATGAATGAGCATAAAGACATATTCGACCAAAAGGGTCATGACAAAAACAAAGGGACATATCAGACCATGAGGGTTACAACCCACACTACGGATGAAAGAAAGATCATCCAGCCGCTAGAGCCATATCAGTCGTCTTTTAATTCCTTTCAATTCTTTAATTCTTTAAATTCCTTTCAATTATTTCATTTAAACTGCCAAAAGGTCCATTCATACAAGCTGCCAAAAAGGCCATTCATTCAAACTGCAAAAGGGACATTCATACAAACAGCCAAAAGAGCCATTCATAAAAGGGCCATTTATTCAAATGTCACGTGGTATATCTGCAATGATGTCGACAGGTACAGAGCCACCAGAAGGAGCAAGCTGACTGATCTAGTTTCAGACTCATGTAGAGCAACGTGGAACTTTTTCTCAGCAGCGAACCGAGGCACATCGCAGAAGAGAGGAACAAACTCTTCGGGCTAGAGTCGGTGAAAACCTTTCACCAACATCAAACTACTCCCAGTAGAAGGCATGTAGATGTTTCGTGTCCTATCAAAAATCACCCTGTTAAGAAGGTAACAGTCGTTATCTTTGAGTTTCGCACCCAGTATCTCTACTGGGCATTGTCAATCTTTCTGTCAAATCTAGGTGACAACATACTTAAAATATATGAAATTATGTTCGTGCAAGGACTTGATTATGAGTGTGAAGCATGCCACATTCATAGCTTAGAAATTGCAAGCCTCTTTTCCGTACTCAAAAGTTTGTAGTCATCTCTCTCAAGCCAAAGGCTACTTCCGCATAAGGAATAACCTTTTCTATCGATAGAGTCGATACATACGGCCCGATTCCCGAGGGTAGGGATATGTAGGTGAACTCAATATTAGAGCTCGACTATGATCCAAACTCCCCCCCCCCCCCAATCATGTTCCAAGCTCCCAATTTCATAAAATCGGTATTGGAGCAATCTTTTAAGATTTTTTTTAAAATAGGGTCGAACTACAAGTGGCCTGAGTTCTTATATAGCCCGAAATATGTAGGAAACCCAGAGATCTGGGTCCACCCATCATTTTTTGAAAATTTACACAAAAGGAAAGCACTTTGAGTCGGTCCGTCGGTCAAAAATTAGGGTTCGTCAAATTTCGTTATCCGCAGATGGCTTTGCCATCCCTGCACAACGAAGGGGCAGTTACTGACACCTAATTTTTCACCTCCGATAATTTTACTCAATTACTTGGACTCCCTGGATTACAAACGGAGTAGAACATGTATATTTCCAAGTCAAATCAATTTTACAAAATCATCCTGGTGTCATTTTGCCATTACATTTGGCAACACACTGGCAAAAGAACAATCGCATGTAATTTTACATTCTTAGCATATTTTCAAGAAAATATAAGAGCATTTATAGTTAATTACGAGTTATTAGTTTTAAGCATTTACAATTAGTCATCATTTAGTGTTCTACTTCGTCAAAGTCAAGGAATTTGAATTAATCAAGTAATAAGCAGTTTATTTTGGGACAATTAAGTGCTAAAATAGAGTTTAATTATGTTTTGGGGAATATAGCTTAGTTTTAATTAAAATAATTTGAGACAAATGACAATACTTTTTTTTTTACATTTGTGGTATTTAAGTGTTTCTTAAAATATCATATATATACTACATATATGCAAATCATGGCCCTATCAATCATTTATGTGCTTTATTTAATGTGTCTTAGATTAGATTAGATTTATTTGTTTAAAACAGTGTTAACGTAGTCTTGAGGCTGCTTTAGTTTTAAAGCTTTGAGGATTAGCAATGTCTTAAAATTGGTATGAATACTGTTTCAGGTGTTAATACACAATAGTGATAGTTTTGATTGTTTTAAGTTAATTAAAAAGGAAGAGTAAGCTTGAGTTCCAGATCTGTTACAATTGAAATTGTTAGAAATGATTGATAGGATGTGATCTTAATATGGTTCAAGATAACTCCCTTGGTGTGGATTAGCTAGTGTAGCATTGAATATTTTTCTTGCTTGTTATATCAGACATTCACATTCTGTAACTCTCCAATGTTCGTAATGTCTTTTTGTTTTGTGTTGGCATGCCTTAGTTCATGTTTGCATGATTGGTTGAGTTCAAATTTTGTTCTAGTTCTCTTTAAGTGATTGTTCATGCCTTGGCCTTGTAAGCTCAATACATTTATCAACCTTTGGCTAATGGATTTAAGCTTGCCAGATTAGTTAATGGTCAGGCTTGTTTCCATTGTAAGTTTGTCAGTAATCAGCTAGCCTTTCCTTTCATTAATAGCTTGAAGCTACTACTGGTGATTAGTAGTCACTCCTTGTCTAGTTCTTGTGGTTATTGTTTGGTCAATTTTAGTTGTGTTTGTCTATAAGTTCCTATACAATACAATTAGCCTATAATATTCAATGTTAGTTTGTTGGTTAGCTGTTAGTATAGAAAAGAGAAAAGGGTAAAAATGTGTTTGACACCACCCTATCTCTATCTCTATTCCTAAGTAACTGCAATGTTGATTTCTGAAGTGTCTGTTGACTCATATAATTTCTCAAAAAAAAACTAAGTTGATTCTCTCCTTTGACCAAACAAAGATTTACTTTGGTTGAAGCTTTTTGCTAGTACAAATCAGTCTGGTTGAGTTCAGTAGTGCTTTTTTGTTTCAATTTCCTTCATTATCCTGTTCAGAAAGCATGTTGATGAAGCTTGTAGTCTGCATCTCCTTTTACTTTGCCATGAGTTTCACTTGTAGTATTTAGTGCAAATATACACTCTGTGTGGTAGAACATTCTCAGATTAAGCATAGATACTTGAAGTATTAGAAACGGAAGATTTGATTCATTTTGGATTTTCAAACTCTGTTGATCATTAGTAACTTGGGGGAATCTTGATCTCTAACCTGTTAATCACTCTAAACTATTCTTTAAGTATCTGATTGCTTTGAAGATGAAACTAAGTGTTTTCCTAATCTACAATTGTCCTCTAACGGATTGAGTATAAGGTCTTTGATTCACTGTTTCTTTTCCTTGAGCAAAAAAATTGCCTTGCTTGATAAACATTTTATCTTGAAAAGATTAGTGGGAGACCTTTCTACTAGTTTTAGCTGAAATAAAGGTTTGATTGATGTGACTATTTGCTAGTGAGTTAAGCTAGCTCTTTGTATACCTGTTGGGTTTTTCTGTTTGTTAAGTTTCCTTGCTTTGCCATGTCTTTTGTTCATCAGTTTTTTCCTGACTTGTTGTTAAGCTGGCTGTAAGGTTGAAGCAAGCTTTGGGTGTGGTTTAGCCTTCTCAGATAGCCTACCATGCCTAAGGTTCTAGAAACCTTTTGACCTTGTGCGACATCGAAAATACAGATGGTGGTAACCTCCCTCTCCCCCCCCCCCCCCCCGGTGTCTTATCTTTCAAGTTTGCTGCTTAAGATTGATGTTTGATGGAAAGTCTCTAAATTCATTTCGGTGCACATTGTGTTTAGAGGAAATCCTTACTTTCTGGAAATCACAGCATAAGTTGACTATTAAGTTTCTTGTAACAATAAGCTCCCAAATTTCTAGCTTTAAACAGTTTATCCTTGCCCTCTCTTAGTTTACAACTTCTGGAAACTTTGGGTCTGTATTATGAACTATTTTGATGATTTTGAACTTGATTCTTTTGTCACCTTAACCATCTCGTAAGTTTAAACCAGCTGGTGACAATTAGTGAAGTATCTCATTTGGTTTATCTTATAAAAAATCCTTTTACTTCTTGATACTCATCCTTCTCCAGACTTCTCTTTCTTTGCATGAATTGGGGGAGAGAGACAAATCCCAAATCCCCTGGGATACTATAAAGAGTTGTTGCATGTTTGAATGTATGCTGCTACACATACTGATGAATGTTACTGTATTGTATTGGCTGCTACACTTGTGAGGTTCTCAAGAGTGCTGAACATTGATAAATGAGTTGCCATTTTGTTTGTTGTGTGGGGTTGCTGTGTTAATTTAACTATATGTTGTTACTACCTGTTGATGCTGAGTTTCAAAGAGGATGCTACATCCAAGTAAGTATCACATTTAGATTATGCTGGTTGTTGCATTTTGGGAAGCTACTACCATGATTAAGAGCAGGCATTGCGCTTGAGTTGTTGCTTCCTTTGAGAAGAATTATTGTTTCCCTTGATGCCCAATTGCTGCACTTGGTCTACTGCCTATTTTGAGCTTTTGATACTCTTACATCAACAAATGTTATACTTGATAAAAGAACATGGCAATTGCCTATGTTGTTGCTTTATTGTTATTTGTTGTGGTTGTCTTTGGTTGTGGTTTGTTACTGCAACAAGTGACTTAAACCACCCTTGGGGTGCTGCTGAATTAAACGAGAATAGATGCTACACTTGATAAGTTTGCTGCACCTGAGTAGGTTTAAACCTGCTGCTGTATTGAGTTTAATGTTAGGCTGCTATTTGTTGCTGTGATACTTCTTCTGAATTGCTGCACCTATGGGCCAAAAATGTTACTGCATTTGAGGCTGAAAGATATGGCATTTTGAGGAAATATTAAGGGCAAACAGCTGCTGGTTTTGGGTTTGTGCTGTTGAAAATTAAGGCCAAAATGACTGTTGTGTTCTTTTTTTTTTTTTTGGGATAAATGCTATTTATTTTACCTGAAGTTTGGAATATTGTTGCTGCACTTAAGCTGATGAATTTTTTGTTGTTGTTCTGCTGGTATCTGGCTGCTGATACAAAGCCAAACTATGGCCAAGCTCTAAACTGTTGCTAAGTTATTTGAGAAGGCTGGCTTTCACATCCTATTACTTCCTTTTGGGGTGGATTGATGGTGAAATTGGGTCATTTGTTGTTGTGTCTTTTAGTCCTTTACTGCTGCATGTCGAAACTCAATGGCTGCTTCATTTTGGCCATTTACTGTACCATTTTGGCCAAACAGTTTTACTGTAAGGCATGTGCTACTACTGCTTTTGGAAGTTGTTGCACTTGGAAGAATAGATACTGAATCTTGATATGGTTGCTGCCTTTTTCTTAAAAAATGAACAGATGGTACAAGGGAAATATTGCTATATACCTTATTGTTGCCGCTATTGTTTTAAAAGAACCGATCACTACATTTGATTGAAGATCACTGATTTGAATAGATACTACACTTGGGCCAATGAAAAAATGATTGTTGAGGCCATGCCCTGTCCGGAAAGGTTATCCCTCGGTTTAGGCAAGGATGATCTCACATTGATATCACGAGGTAGTAACCAACATGCGCTTGGCAAGGCAACTAGAATAACCCCTAGTTTGCAGTCGCGACATGATTCAGGTTCCTTTGCCATATTTGGAACCATGGGTCTAAGCCTCCGTAGTCAAAGCTCTCAAAGTTTGACACGAGTCCGAGGGATATTATTGTTTATAGTCATAAATGTCACCATATGGGGTGGCGTATCATTTGACTAACTATTTTCATTTCATTCTTGCGAGGTACATCTAATTAATATGGGTCCGCGAGATGATATTCTACCAAAGACAAAGTGAAGTAAAGTCAAAAGCCCGACAGCTCGGATGAAGGACTAGAAGAGCATAGAAGAACGAGAACAAGACTGTTGAATAATTTGGTCCCAAGGCCGTAATAAGCTAAACTTTTTTTCCCCTTCTTGTAGTATAGTTTTACATTATTTCTGTGTAAACATGCAAAAAATGAATTTGTATGGATATTGAAACCCTTATAAGTTAGAACCTAGGATTTAGTTAAACAATACATTTAGGGCCCGAATATGTTTCAGATTAAATCTGAATGATAAAAGAGTTGTATTCCATTTGTTTAAAGTAAATAAAAGTGAAAGAATGTTTTTTTTTTATATAAAAATTGATTTTCAGTGAATACATTTTTAAAAAGTATATTTCATAATTTGAGAAATTCAAGAAAGGAAAATAAAAGAAACATTTGGGCTAGACCCAACTTAATGAATTCAAATAAGTAGAATTTCCTTCAAAACCCGAGTTTGGGAAAATAGTTCTGAGGATAGGGTTGATTGAGGAGATAAAATGTGGATAATGTATGAATCAAATAAAGGTTGTACATATACATATACATATGAATATATATAAACACATGACATTTGTTTTAGATGGGATATACCCAGCATACTATCCTTACAAGTAAAAGGACAAACTATTTTTATCTGGATATTTTAAATCCGAACTCAAAGTACCTTTACTTAAAGGGAATTTGTTTAACTCTTTTAAAGATAAAATGATATGCTATGACAGTATTTTTATGCGGGAAACTAAACAAACATAAGCAATTTATACATAATCACACAATGAAGCTCAAAGGTCAGCCGTATTCTATGGATCCTTAATACTGGGGTGCCTAACACCTTCCCCATGGGATAACCAGAACCCTTACCTAGAACTCTGGATTACCAAGGATTTTTCAATGTATTTGAATAAACCCTTCACCACTGGTTTTCCTAATTTCCTAAATATTAGGTGGCGACTCTTTTAAAACAAAGTACGAAAGAGCACGAACGAGTTCGAAGTAGCTTTTCGAGCGCTAACCCCTGTCACACCCTAGCAATGGTAGGGCATGACGGGCACCCGATTCTCATCAGAGTCGAGCGAACCCTTAGACATTTGCTCTATTAAAACCTGTCATTTCAAAAACTTTTAAGAACATAAACTTTTTCCAAATAAAAATCATTATCTCTATAACGATTATGAGAACTTTTAATCAAATAAGTACTTTAAACTAATCTAAATCATCTAAAATACATACTCTTTTAAAATCCATAAATGACTCAACTGACATCACTTTGTCGACATCTCGACAAACGTACCACAGGACACTGTCTGCAGAAGTCTCTAAGAAGTAAACTGAACATTATAAGTCAGGACAGGGCCCTCACATACCTATAATCATACATATCTATACATGACTTAGGACAACTCCAGAATGAGGTGGAGCTTGCCAATCCCAGCTGACGTCTAAGCATCCTAGCTATACACTTAACCTGCCAAACAATCTGGGGCTGCGGGCATGAACGCAGCGTCCCCAGGGAAAAAGGACGTCAGTACGGACAATGTACTG
The DNA here is from genome assembly GCF_019175385.1 of Lycium barbarum. NCBI lineage: Eukaryota > Viridiplantae > Streptophyta > Magnoliopsida > Solanales > Solanaceae > Lycium > Lycium barbarum. Next base: position 65,587,856 of record NC_083344.1, on the reverse strand, counting down.
AGTATGTAAGGTGGTAACAAATCATAATCATAATTTGATTTAGGAGAAACGAAATCACAATCTAACTCAATACCTGCAGCCTTCGTTGGATGAAACATAAATATGCACACGAAGTCTTAAAACAATCTTTAAGTAAATAATGCAATCCAACACACATGCCGCTTCCGACATGTTAACAGAATAGTCCCTTCGGACAGCCGCTTCCGGCTAGTACCACAATAGTCCCTTCGGACGGCTGCTTCCGGCATAATAATGATGGCCCCTTCGGGCAGCCGCTTCCGGCTTAATAAGGTTGACCCCTTCGGGCAGCCACTTCCGGCTTAATATCACCATCATATCAACACAAACCCAATTCACAAATATCAATTTCAATTCATACCATAAGTCCCTAATCAATTCATCACAATCACGTTATTAGCCTTAGTCTTTCATAAGAAGTTATTAAATTTGTATCTCACTAGACTTAGGAGGACATACTTCCAGGTTTGAGGGTAGAATTATTATGAAATTCTTACTACTTATATTCTACTCAATTTCATCTTATTGCCCTACCCAAAGAATAAGTGATCATATCATTACAAAGGAATGTTACTATGGAATGTAAACATAAATCGTAAATGAAATGAAGTAGTAAAATCTCGCACCCCCTTCGGAGTGGTTTTGAAAATCAAACTTTATGTTTCCTTTAGTATAAAACTAATTTCCTCAAAATCATTAGTAAAAACATATACACAACTCAACTTGGCACCTTATGGGTGTTCCCTTTGGAACAGAATAGGAGTACAATATCAATAAGCCATCACAAGAAACATTTAGACCCTACTCGTCTAAGAATGGAATCATATGGAGTACATATAGAATGAATAGCACAAGAATCATGCCAAAGGAAGAAAGGTTTTCCTTACATACCTTGTCGCTTACGTGATTAGCTTAACTTATGCTTCCAAACACTGGCCCCTCCACAATCAAGGTAAAGGAAACCGTGGAAAACTTGAAAAAGGTTCATATACTTCTCTAAGCTCGTAATTAACTTCCGTAAATTCGGGCAGCATTTTCTCTGTAATCTTCGCTTCCCTATAATTCCAATTCCATTTAACAACACAATCAACAATCAATAACAACAACAACCATCGCATATAAGCCTCTTTAAATTCAAAGCATCAACTCCCAAGATATACACCAAAACAGCCCAGTACACGCTTTGTATACGATATCTTCATACATTTTATTCTCCCAAATTCAAGAATTGCAACTTATCAACAACATCAACAACAATATTAACAATCATTTTATATCAATATCCAACTAATTCTATCCATTTAATCATACCAAAACAGCCCCCAAGTCATTTGATATCCAAAAATTATAACCGAACTTTCAACGTCATTTTCTCTATCCTAACCCGTCAAATCCATCAATAATCATGGTAAGAAAATCATTAACATATTAAACATACCTTATATGAGCAGCCACGACGAAACCAACATCCCCCAAGTTCAACTTTTAGCTTAAAACGACGACGACAACTCGTACTACACTTTATCCTTCACGAGCCTCGGGATTCGGGGCCTCGAACTTGATTGATTCTCCACTTTCTCTCTCTAACTCTCCTCTCTCCCTCTCTAAAAGTTTGTGTACTGTTTAATGAGTAAATGAATGAATTTTTATGACTTTAGCCCTTATATATGGGTCTTGGGTCGGTTCCCACCGACCTTGAGTCGGGTTGGGCCGAGCCCACTGCCCAGCTTGACCTTTCTGTCTTAAAACGTCTATAACTTTTTATCCCTATGTCGTCTGAAGGCTCACAATATATGGTTGGAAAGGTATTTAAATTATCCACAACTTGTATTTTTGGAGTTTTCCCAAATTCCCAAATAACGATTGGGTTATGGCCTCTCAAAGTCAGATCATCCGAAAACGTAACTTAAAAACATATTTTTGGAGGGTTTACACTTGGATTTGGCTCAAGGGTCCTTCTTGAGAATTGATCAACTTCCTATGTACTATTCATATAACTTGTCATATGCCCTTTATAAAATCCCAACATGTGGGCCCCACCTCGGCTTACGGTTACGAGGGCTATATATCTTCTAACGTATCATTCCAATCATATTGTACGAATTCCAAATATCATACTCATGCTAATACAGTAGAATTCCATCCTTTATACTTGTAGTATTTGATCCTCCTTGAGCTCACATTAAGCTGTCTGCAGCCTTAGTAACATGATATTTTCTGGGGCGTAACAACCCCACCCACGAAATTTGAACATTTACACTCATGACCCATTGAATAGAGCTCTAGTGGGTGAAGATATTTTCGGAGATACAGAAGCGTTTGAGATGGTACACATTCTTGATCTAGCAAGCATTTATATTCGAGAGGGGGAAATAACCCAATCTGTCCCATCCTCAAGGCTAGACCAGATTATCAACAAATCCGTTTTGTTACTAAAAATAGAAGGGATTGGTACAAAAACTTTGACCTCATAGAGGGGTATGTGCATGAACGGGCAGTGAAGAAACTTCCATTACAATGGAACTTCTGGGAAATCTACAATAGGATTATGGGAATAGGCTGGAGCTCAGTCAACATCAATTTAGTGATGGAATTATATGCGGGTATAGAGCCCGTTGATGCTGAGACATATGAGCCATCGGTTTGTGTTAGGGGGAGTTACATCCCGTTAACCCATTCTACCAAATGCGAAGTACTTGGGGTACCGAATGTCCAGATTAACACATTTGAGGAATTTTTGAAGCAGACAGATTTTAGAGCTATTTGAGAGACAATATGTGGACTGGCATCGAAAGCCTTATGGTCCCGATACGATGATAAGTACAAAAGGCACAAGGGTATGCTCATAAGAAATTACGAGAAACCTGCTTTGGTGTGGCTACGTTTGATAAATCAGAGGAATATACCTTATGACCACTTCACCAATGTTTCCAAACAAAGGGTATGCATGATCTATTTCTTCATGATCAGTCGGCCGATGAACTTTGGACATCAGATGCTCAAAGAGATCATAAAAGTGCACCAAAACAAGATCTACCCACCGGTTGCTTTACGGTAACACCCTCACTGCATAGATTTTGAGGCTTGAGTCCAAATTGGAGGTGGATAGCAACAGGAAACTTGAGGCAACAATAGATATGGTTGATATCTCTAAGGTCAAGGCATCAAAAAAGGCCGCCAAGGTGGCAATAACACTAGCAGAGGAGTGAGCGGAGATATTGACTTTGATCACGCAACTCCATATGATGGGTGCGTTGCTATACAGACAGGAAAATCTAGACCTTTCTTCAGTGCAAATTTGCAAGGGCTCCTCACACAGTTCATTCGCGGGACATTCTAGGAGAGGATACACCAATCCCAGAGGATGAGGATGTCAATAAAGTAGACCGAATTGCAACAGATGAGGAAGTAGGCGAAGAAGCAGAGTCTCATGCTCATGATGATGATGATGATGAGGATGAAGATGAAGAAGAATCTGCACCATCTGATTGCAAGGATGATGGTGACTCTTCTAACGAGGAGTAGGCCCTAGTGGGCCCCAGGGAGTATCTCTCACCTTACACATTTTTGGTTAATCTATATATGCACTGAGGGCATTGCATGATTTAAGTGTGGGGTAGGTGGTACGTCTCGAGATAGGGATGATTATGCCTTAGGATTTCAAAATTCTAAAAGAAGAAAAAAAAACTGAAAACTTTAAAAATGCCAAAAAGATTTTTTTTTCTTTCTTTGATTTTCCAATTTTAGATTTCTAGACCCTCATTAATGGCATATCATCCAAGTAGTTTCTTTTTGTGTTTGTAGACTAACATAGTTGTAGGAATATAAGCCGAGTGTTTGTAACCATTCAAATGCTAGGAGCTTGGGTTACGTGTGAAAATGACAAACTTGAGAAATTGTTGGGCTTAATTGTATAAAATATGTGTGGTCAAGCGAATAATTTTCATTGAATGAACCTTAACTCTGTTTTGTTGATTTTCTTGTGACTCAAGGGAAAATATGTTTTGCGTGTGTGTTGCTTAATATGAGGGCCGATATGGAGATTGATTTGATGAGGTTACAAATGTGTGTGTGACATGATTTGTGCTATTCCATGCTTTATGTTAATGACTAGAACTTTCCCCACATGTATGTAAAGCGAAATGAAGTAAATCGAATCTAGCAAGTGATAGAGGCAATTTTTTTTTTGCGAGCCACTTTTGACCTTCTTTTGCCATGCCTTATATGTTTTTCCTTAGTATGCCCTTTGAGCTTGTAGCCTTGTTCTTTGGAAGCCACTGTTTTAGCCTTCTCCTTTTTCATTCATAGTATCCTAAAATTTGATCCCTAAACTCCTTGTGCACTTTAATTGAAAAATGTAAGTTAAAGGGAGATTTAGAGAGAAACGTTTAGGTGATGATCAAGGGGACGAAGGATGATGTTTATTGGTTCACTCAAGAAAAATGTACATGCTAGTTGGGAATGAATGATATGAAATGCATAAAATTGTGCTTTGATAAAAAAATATAAGAGAAAAAGAAATAAAGTTGTTCTTCTAGTATGATGTACAACTAATGGTGCTTAATTGAATTCCAAAAAGGGGTCTGCTTGGGATTGGTATTTGCTTGATTAGAGAGGTAATTATCGAAGAAAATATGGAAAATTTGTTATTGTTGTAAGTATTAAAGTGCTTAGGAAGGATAGTCACTATGTATCCAAAAGATTCCTATCCGTCCGTTAGCTTACACTACAGTTCGTTAAGTCCTACTTGATTCAAGAGTCGATGTGCTTATATTAGTAGAGTAGTTACACTAAGGGAAAGCCTGTTGTTCATTGCATATTGCATGAGAAATTCTTGTGAGAGCAAGTGCTTTTCGTTGGTATACCTATCGATATGTTAAGATCACAATATTGTGTGAGAAATGGGTGATTCTATTGCTTGGGTGAGGGTGAATGAATAACAAAAAGAAAGGCAAAGTCTCGGATCCCTCTATTGGGTCACATACTTGTTTTGTTTGAAAATCGACACCTTGGGTCTGTTTTAACATTGAGGTTAGCTAAAGAACATGTTTGCGTGTTTTGAAATTGATTTATTTTTGTAACAATGGCATGATTAAAATGGAAGCTGCTCAAGAGTTGTTTTGACACTAATTTCAAAACTCGTATTAGATTAGCCCTATGCAAAACTGTTCGAAGTGGTGTAGTGTTGGAATTTATTGAGAATGGTAAGTGAGAGTTGTTTGCTCGAGGGAAAGAAAAGTCTAACTGTGGGGTTGTCATATTTGGCACAAATATCTATATTTTGCATCATTTCCCGACAATTTCTTAGTACTTTAATCGTCATATTTGTTTTGATAATGTTTGATTCAAGCTAATGTTGGTTTGTTTGTGTGACTAGGTTAAATGCAAAGAAGTAAGGCATTATGCGAATGTTTTGGAAAAGTTTTGAAGGTGCTGTCATCAACAACGAAAGGCGTGTAAGTCAACTATTTTCGATAGCTAAAAAGAAGAAGGAATCGGTCACATGCGCCACCCTTGCATCGCAATGATGGTGCCAATATACATGCTTCACGAAGTTTCCATCTCACACGCGCCACTCTTATGTCGCAAGGCTGGGGCCACCAGACCAGGCCTCAGTCAAGATTTTTCCCTTTTGAGCCACCTTTGCATCGCAAGGGTGGCAGCAGTTGCATGTTTTCCCAGCTCGCTCGGGAAAAGGTTTTTAATGACCTAAACATTACCCTATCGTATAAATCGAACATATTAATGCCTAAGGGGTGGCTAGAACAAATTTGGACTCAAGAAGACCGGTTTATTTCTACTTCTTCTTATTTTTAATTTAGTTATTGCGTTTTTGTTTATTGATTATGTCTATGTTGAACATGAGTAGCTAAACTCTTAGTTCTGGGGTTGTGGAGTAGCCATGGATATTGACGTTTGACAAGTTTATTTATCTTAGTAGTTTGTTCATGTATGATTTTTCCTTTACTTCTATTCTTAATTGTTTGAGTGCCTGCGCAACAGTCGAGTGCTATTTACTATTTAATACACGCGCTAAGGAAAGATGTTATTAGATTAGAGAAGAGGGAAAGAGGGTGTGATCTATTAATCCCTACAGTTGGGCTAGGATTTGTTGTTAGGATAGGGATATACTTAATCACCGCATTTAATTAAATACCATAAACGAATTGCGTTCTTAACAGGTCAATTCCATAAGAATATAGGCGGCAAACTATTTTGAATATGCTAGTAGTGGTTCAGAAGAATACTACGAGATTAACAATCCGGTTAATTAGCAATCGTGAACAAAACTTCTAAGGTAGCTTACTTGAATAACTTAATATACTTGGTGAATCACCCATGACCCTGGAATACTCATTATTCTGTTATAAGTTCAATCGAAACAAGTGTTTGTTACAAATCGTTGCTAATAATACTTTGTCCTGCATTAGTTATAAAATAAGCAACCTTCCTCTCTTATATTTTCATAATTAGTAGTGATAGTACATTTTCGTCAAATCATTAATCATACGTCTCTGTGGGTAATATCCGACTTTAACAAGTCACTATATTACTTGGCGACCACGTATACTTGCGTGTGCGTTTGGGAGCGACAGTAAGCTTTCGCATGATGTTATGATTATTTTGATCCTAACACAAACATCATTATTGGTGATGCATTTGTGTCAATGATGTTTCGACGGGATTGGATATTCAACTTGGTGGTCTAATTGATCATATTTGAATTTTAATAGAAGATTCTAGGTTTAAGGGTGGTTAATATGAACTTTGGGAACAACAATCTATCCATTTAAGATTTTGCCTGTTGAAAAAGTTGATGTGCCACCGCCAAAATAGTGATCTTGTTATTCAATATTTAAGCGTAACTTTGGATCACTCATATAGTTTAAGGGAAAATTTAACTATTTTTTGGGTAAAAAATGGGTTACGCGTTGAGACGTGACATAACTGATGCTAAACTATGTCATCAGAGAAATCATACTTACACATTCATATGAAAAACAGACACAGCTTATTGTCGCTTTTCAAAAAAAAATATGAAAAAGAACCCACCGATGCCAATTCAATTAGTTGTCTAACTTCACCAACCTTCATCTAAAACACAATATATTAAGGGGACCACCAATATTACACCACATTATGAAATATCTTCCATCCTCCAATTTTATTTTATTTTTCAAAATGGAAAAACACAATTAAAGATATCACTTTTCTCTCATGGCTATGAGATCATGAACATAGTAAAGTAAGGGGTGAAAAATAAACCAAATTGACCCTACATTTGATTTGTAATCTTTTAACAACTAAGACTGCTTCGTAAGAAATACTATATCTTGTGATTTCGTATATGTGACACGCATTTATCTTCAACGACATCTAACTTTTCTTATAAAGTTTACTTTGAGCTTACCATCTTACTCTTAATGAGAAACTTTTATAATGATGCCGCAAGTTTCAATTTTTTTTATAGTCAACACAAATGCTATGACATGTTTAAAAATTAAAACCATATTTTTCAAAGTCTTTATTTATTTATTAAATTTGTTTACTATATGGGTCAAAATACGGGTTTGACAACTAGACAAATAAGAGATAATGCATTGAAGTCGAAGTCCAATCAGACCCGGCTCAGCAAGTGTAACACCGGGCACAATGCTAAGGTCATATCCGCTGAGACTGTTCTTGACCATTGGAAGTTCACAGAAACGATACAGGCCCGAATAGCTCTGTAATGGCGAGATCGGGAGCACGTTAACCATCAGTCAAGATAAGCTTTATCAGCAACTATTCCCGAAGAATCCGAGGTTCATTCTGGCAAATTCACAACCACGTCTATAACAACTCAAACATTTAGATAGGGATCATTATGAAGGGCGTAAATCACATAAGACATTACTTAGGGTTTAGACTATAAATGTACTCCTTCCCCTCACTCGTAGGGGATCGAATTTTGATAACAATTATTGTACTACACTCATAGCTATAACACAAACACTAAAGTTCTTCCATTTTCGGTGACATTTCTTGATAATTCTGTCGGACACAACTCAATAAGATTTGTTTGATCTCTTTTACTCATTACTTTATAATCTATTGTTCTTGCATATTGTTCTAATTAATTTCATTAGCAAGTCTCGTAGCATCAAGGATATAATATGTGTTCATTATACTCTAGGTGCCCTCGATCCTTGAATATAAATTCAATTGTTATTCTGAATCGCTGATTTAGGGGTAAATAGTTTGCCGCCCACCATCAAGGTCACCTGTTATTAATAAGTTGATAGCTTGCTTTACTTTATTTTGCAAGAAAAACTACCATGATGTCTCAAGTTACATAAAATAACCAGTTGAATGAAAATCGAAGGGACAATGTGGTGCACCAGAATAATGGTGTGCCTCCAAATGGAGATAATCTGGAACTACCACCTGGTTTCGGAGGATCACCGATAGTCAATGATCCAACCCGAGAAGACGACGACACTTTGACCCTTGTGTTAAAAGGAAACAAGATTTTCCGTAATGGTAGGAGTCGAACCCCCAATGACGAGGATAGCTATGAATTTGATGGAAGCGATCGGGATACCAGAAGAGGAAGAGAACGGAAGAATCTCTCTGGTCTCTTTGGGTCACCTCAGGGTCGGAAAAAAGATTATAGCCTCGAAAAACTTGTGAAGTTCTTGACATCTCAACAGAGCGTTCTAATTACTCAAATGAAGCACGTTACCAGTGACTCCAAATGGTGCCACGACTATGTGAACCCTGGGTGATGGTGTGACTAACTCAGATATTGAGGACAACCTGACAACAAGAGAGTTGAAGGTTGCAAAACCGAGACTGTACAAGGACGGGTGAATCCATTTAAGGGGGATTTCATGAAGGGCATAAAATAAATCCACTCTCGAATGGATTAAATTCCTGGAGCGCCACTGGTCATCAAAGGGACCGACTCAAAGAAATACTCAAAATGATGGTCGAAAGCAAGTGTCGCACCGATGCCTATACTAAAGAGATTCAAAATGTCATTCCCCAAACCCGACCCTCACGCAATAGACATCCGATTCTAATAAACCATATTGGAGGCACCTTTTAAGATAGAAATCACAACAAATGTCCCAATTCATTAACAAGTTATGGAGCATTATTATGATCAAGACAAGTCTAAATATAATTACTCTATGTTAGATAAATGATAAAATGTCAAAATCAGCTAAGCATGGAAAACATCCCAACAGTGAAACCAAGCAAGTCAATAAGACTATAGTTTGATACTATCTACAATACTTACATCTGGTTAGAGAGCCTCTATCACAACCAAAAATCAGGTCTGTGCGGGCACCTACCTATTCCGACCTCGTAGGCGAACCCTTTACCCAGATCACACATTAAAAGAATCAACTTGAACATCTCAATAAAATAGTTTTCCATTAGTAAAATAAATCAGTGGATACAAAAGTTTGACATACAACTATATCTGAAAATCTGTTCTAGACAAGTACAAGCGCTTTTAAGATACGAATACGGAACAACAATAAATGAGAAACAATTTAGTTAGGGATGAGAATAACAGAGTCTTCAAGATAGCCCCGGCACGTCCTCGGAAACTACTAACCATGAACTCAACCTCCACAATTACCACCAACCAACGTAACAAACTAACCAAGGCAGAACCAATTAGAAAGACAGGTTGCAACAATCATCTACCAACCCACTAACATCATCTGAGCTTTCCAACTCTCATTCCCGATGATAGAAGCATTCACAACTAACCCCACTAACGCTTACGTGGTCTAGGATCCCATTTCCATATACCATTTCCACAAAATCAACTATAAGTCTGAAGTACAATCTCAGGAAACACTATCAAGTCAACATATCACTAAAAATTCGCCTATCACGTCAAAATACGCAACCACATGTAAATATGAGATGAATGCAATGCGATGCAGTGATACACACACGCTTCGGGCAGAATATCTCTTCGCCTCGACAGTCATGACCCATGGGGACTGCTAAGTCCATGTACCTGTTGTGGCGCACAACCCAATCCCATAGTCAGCGTGGCAAAGTGTACAACCCGGTCCCAGCCAATGTTGCGGTACGGGCAACTCGATCCAAATAAGTGTTGCGGCACACAACCCGATCCCAATATATGCATAAATGAGTGTATGCATGATAACGATGCCAACAAGACTATAAGAATCAATCGTGCCACACATAGACATATATCGCAATCACAATATCAATATCTTAACTTCATTATCCTTTCCAAAAATCTCAATAATGATAAATATGCTCTCCGAATCATAAGGCAATCACTAAGCAACAACTCTAGACTCAATCACGTGGCGAGATGCCAATGAATCAAAATAGGGCAACAACTCAATAGAACAAAACAAGACGACAAGCTATGATCAACAATAATACCAACCTAAGTATTCCATCCCAAACTCCATACCCGAAGGTTTACATGCTTTCTCCAACAATTACTAACTCTACATATGATTCGCTAGTCGAAGTCTAACCAAAAGGTAAACAAAATAAAAAACCGTACATAACCAATAGAAAGAACTCAACTCATTCATACCAACACCAACACTCATAACTAGCAAGGTAACCAATAGGAATAATTTCGCAACAACACACATAACAGTACCATCCTACAATTATCCAACCCAACTTCTTGTTTGAAGACCTAGGCATATTTTCCCCATCACTTTCTATTGTACATATATGAGATATAGAACCAAGAATGGTTGATTTTTTGTTTTGGATTGGAAATGTGGGCCTCATGGGCCTGGTTAAGTGTGGGAATTCAGCTAAGGCTAGAATACCTGTTATCATTCGGCTTTTATCAGGTTTTCTCTTGAAAGGGGAGGTTGGGGCTCCTGGCCTCATGGTTACCCTGTAAAAATTCCCTTATAAGAAAATCTGGTAAAGAGTTTAAATCCCCTTTTATAAATTCCATTTCAAAATCAAAACTTGATAGTAAGGCTTGCCATCTGGCAAATATTTGTTTAGAAACAAGATTTTTAACATCTTTTTGTAAAATCTCTTTTATTGATTTGCAATCAACTCTTAATAAAAAATTCCTATTTATCAAATCATCTTGGAATTTTGTAATACATAGTACTATGGATAAAATCTCTTTTTTAACAGTACTATAATTCTTTTGTATAGGATTCCAGATCCCTGACGTGAAACGAACTAGTTGTTCTATAGACTCTGGGGAAGTTCTTTGTTTAATAATTCCACCGTATCCTTCGTTAGAAGCATCGGTTTCTACTATCATGAAAGCATCTGGGTTTGGAATACCTAGACAAGGAAGTTTTTTGACAAAAATCTTGATTGTTTTAACTATTTCTGTTTGTTTTAGACTCCATGGGACTGGGTTCTTCCTAAGACGTTTGTAAAATAGGTTCACAGAATTTCCTAATATTAGGGATAAAGTCTGCAACATAATTAAGACTTCCTAAAAACCTTTGTAATTGGGGTTTGTCAGGGATTTCATCTGGAAATTTAGAAAAGAACTCTATGGCTGTACAAATGGGTTTATAAGTACCTTGGTATAAGTCGTGTCCTAAAAATCTTATTGTTGTTTGAAACAATTTAATCATTTTAGCACTTACCACTAAATTATTATGTCTGACAATCTTAAAGAAAGTATTCAGATGTTTAAAGTGATAGTCTATGTCTTCAGAAAATATTAATACATCATCTGTATAGACAATAGACATATTGCTATAGGGATTAAAAATATTATTCATAATATTCTAAAATTCAGACAGGGCATTTTTTAACCCAAAAGGCATAACATTCCATTCATATTGCCCAAAAGGGACATTGAATGCAGTTTTGTATTTATCCTTTTCAGCAACTTGTATTTGCCAAAATCCTGATTTCATATGAAGCTTACTATAGATGTTTGCTTTGTAAGTTCTTTTTAATAAATATCTTTTATTAGGTATCGGGTACCTAATCCATTGTAGTACCTTATTTAAAGGTTTGTAATTTATAACTAATCTGGGAGATCCTCTTTCTTTTTCGGCATTTTTATTTACATAAAATGCTGAATAGCTCCAAGGGGATCTAGATGTTCTTATTGTCGTTTTTTGTAAAAGATTATTGATTTCATTTTTGCAAGTTTCCATTAACTCGTGGTTCATTTGGATAGGCCAAAAAATCGAGTAAAATAGCAAAGAAATCTACTACTTCAAAACCTCATTATAGGAAAAAGAAAAATGCAGATAATTCTTATAAAAAGAAAAGATTTAAAAGATCACAAAAAAAAAGAATTATGGAGATAAATGTTGGACATGTGAAAAAACAGGCCACAGATCTAATGAGTGTCGAGCCAATAATAGAATGAAAAAGAAGATAAATCTTCTTGGAGTTGATGGTAAAATAAAAAATGAACTCTACAGTATTTTAGAAGATAATAACAAAACTTCATCTTCTTCTAGTGAAATTAGTGACATCGAAATTCAATCAGACTACAGTTGCAATACTTCTGAATCTGAAGATTGTAACTGTATAGGAGCTATATGTACCTGCAGCCAGAATTCAATCAACGTTATTACTAAGGAATCAAAAGAATTTCTTCTTGACCTTGTCACTCATATCACTGATGAAGAGGCCAGAAAGAAATATCTAATTGAGTTAAAAAACTATTATCATTAATCAATCCAAGGAAAAACCTTCGATTTAGATTACAAATTATCTAAAGCCCACATCTGTAATGATGGAATTTGTTTTATCAATAATTTTGTGGTTACCCGAGATATAAATGAACAATTTATTTTGGGAACCCAATTTATAACTCAGATAAAACCTTATTATGCTGGATTAGATGCAATCTATACCACCGTATTAGGAAAGGAAATTAGATTTCCTTATTTATCTACTATTTCCCAAGATGAAAGTGATTTTATTAAATCAAAAACAATTTTCAAAATATGTTTATTGTCTAATCAGATTTCATACTATTTTAAGGATTTTTTTACAGCTAAAATAGTAAGTAAAATAAATAATTGCGGAATTCGAAATAAAATACATACAAAAGTTGAAGACTTTTTATTCAAACATCGAAAGCACACATGGAAATTGACAGAGAAGGAAGGGGAAAAGGCTATTACGAAGTCAGGGGTGATTTTTGAATGCCCTCCTAATTACAACTTGAGAGTCTTAGACAGACCTCAAAACTAATTAACATCTCTTGGATGTTACAAGTGGACGACTATCTTTAAAGATGCCTTCTGCTTTTTCTTTTGAAAAGTTGGGCGGCTGCTTTTGTAAAGTTGTCGGCCATTTCTCTTTTGTAAAGTTTGGACGGCTACTATTGTAAAGTTGTCGGCCACCTGCTTTTACCCCTTTCTTTTCCGAAGGGGTAAATACCTTTTATCCTAATTCTTGATAATGAAGATATGTTTGGCCCATTCCTTGTGGGTCCATCATGTCGTCATTATCTTCTGCTGTTCAAGATGCTATATCCAGTAGTTCTTGGACATCTGCTGGGTCGGTATCATCAATATTGCTTACAGCTTTTAGGAGCTTCTTTTTTAATTCGGCCCTCGATTCGGTTGTCCTGTCCTGCTGTTGGATGGCTTTGGATTCTTAATTTTCAAATTTTTAGACTCCAGTGTCCACCCTTTGATTTTAATGGTTTTGACTAAATATTTAATTCTTGATATTTCAGCTATGTCAAAAGTCTAACTGATGATGTAAGAAATTCTTTTTCTTATGTAATATTCACATAATTTAATATGATCCGGTAAGGTGGAAATCTCCTGTTCCTTCTGGAATCTTTCGTAATGAATTTTGAAGCTTTTAGGCATTGTTGCCTCATTGCCTCGAAATCTTTCCTACCAGGTGTAGAACCATCTAGGGATTATTGACTTAGACATTTGTTCACTGTATTTTACGAACCATGTGTGAGAAATGGGTCGTACATATAGAAAATTGTACCATGCCCATTCATAATCATAGTAATTATAGGTCTGAGGCCTATGTTGTTTTGATAATACGATTGGAGAATGTAGATGATTCCACTTTCCAATCAATAGGACTGATAATCTTGTTTATAGTGAACTTTGAATATGCAATACCGTCTTGGCCGTACTTATTACTCAAAGTATGTTCAATTGTTATTGATCCTGTGACTGTCAGGACAAATTCGCAATATCTCCTAGTCTTGATAGGATCGTTGGTTTCAATATAGTTAAAATTGGTATATCAACGTTTGAGTAGATCTTCAACCTTCCAGTCTGAATAATTTTTATCTAATGCCACAACAGGTAGCATGGATTTGTTAACAATTTTGAACTCTTCAGGAGTTGCCTACTGTTTGTCTTCCTTCTTTGAGGGAGTGGTGGGTTCAACTGCTTGAGTAAAAGACTCTAGGGTCTTCATTTCATAGCAATCACTGGTTTGGATTTTTCCTTTACCTGTTGCTGAGCTGGTAGAGGGTTGTTGCATCCTTTGGAATTGTGATGATGGTTCTGTTTGGGGAATAGAACCAAGAATGGATAATTTTTTGTTTTGGATTAGAAATGTGGGCCTCATGGGCCTGGTTAAGTTTGGGAATTCAGCTAAGGTTGAATACCTGTTATCATTCGGCTTTTTATCAGGTTTTTTCTGGAAAGGGGAGGTTGGGGCTCCTGGCCTCATGGTTACCCTGTAAAAATTCCCTTGTAAGAAAATCTGGTAAAGAGTTTAAATCGCCTTTTATAAATTCGATTTCAAAATCAAAACTTGATAGTAAGGCTAGCCATCTGGCAAAAATTTGTTTAAAAACAAGATTTTTTGCATCTTTTTGTAACATCTCTTTTGCTGATTTGCAATCAACTCTTAATAAAAAATTCTTATTTATCAAATCATCGTGGAATTTTGTAATACATAGTACTATAGATAAAATCTCTTTTTTTAACAGTACTATAATTCTTTTGTGCAGGATTCCAGATCCCTGACGTGAAACGAACTAGTTGTTCTATAGACTCTGGGAAGTTCTTTGTTTAAGAATTCCACCGTATCCTTCGTTAGAAGCATCGGTTTCTACTAGCATGAAAGCATCTGGGTTTGGAATACCTAGACAAGGAAGTTTTTTGACAATAATCTTGATTTTTTTAACTATTTCTGTTTGTTTTAGACTCCATGGGACTGGGTTCTTCCTAAGACGTTTGTAAAAGAGGTTCACAGGATTTTCTAATATTAGGGATAAAGTCTGCAACATAATTAAGACTTCCTAAAAACCTTTGTAATTGGGTTTTGTTAGGGATTTCATCTGGAAATTTAAAAGAGAACTCTATGGCTCTACAAATGAGTTTATAAGTACCTTGGTATAAGTCGTGTCCTAAAAATCTAATTGTTGTTTGAAAAAATTTAATCTTTTTAGCACTTACCACTAAACCATTATGTCTGACAATCTTAAAGAAAGTATTCAGATTTATAAAGGGAGAGTCTATGTCTTCAGAAAATATTAATGCATCATCTATGTAGACAATAGACATATTGCTATAGGGATTAAAAATATTATTCATAATATTCTGAAATTCAGACAGGGCATTTTTTAACCCAAAAGGCATAACATTCCATTCATATTGCCCGAAACGGACATTGAATGCAGTTTTGTATTTATCTTTTTCAGCAACTTGTATTTGCCAAAATCCTGATTTCATACCAAACTTACTATAGATGCTTCCTTTGTAAGTTATTTTTAATAAATCTCTTTTATTAGGTATCGGGTACCTAATCCATTGTAGTAGCTTATTAAATGGTTTTTAATCTATAACTAATCTGGGAGATCCTCTTTCTTTTTCGGCATTTTTATTTACATAAAATGCTGAACAGCTCCAAGGGGATCTAGAGGGTCTTATTATCCTTTTTTGTAAAAGATCATTGATTTCATTTTTGTAAGTTTCCATTAACTCGTGGTTCATTTGGATAGGCCTTGCCTTTGTAGGGATGGTCTGTTCATTGAATCCACCAACATATGGTAGCTCAACAATGTGTCGTTTCTTTCCCAAAAAGCATTTGGTAATTCTGAACAAACTTCATGTTCAAGTTTTTCGTGAAAACTTGCTATTATCCTTTCTATCACCGGGGTTTTTAAAGTTTGTTCAATTTTTTTAATCTTAATTTCATCTTTTAAGTATGAAATTTGATTAGACAATAAACATATTTTGAAAATGGTTTTTGATTTAACAAAATCACTTTCATCTTGGGAAATAGTAGATAAATAAGGAAATCTAATTTCCTTTCCTAATACGGTGGTATAGATTGCATCTAATCCGGCATAATAATGTTTAATCTGAGTTATAAATGGGGTTCCCAAAATAACTTGTTCATTTATATCTCGGGTAACCACAAAATTATTGATAAAACAAATTTCATCATTACAGACGTGGGCTTTAGATAATTTGTAATCTATTTTCAGTTTTTCTCCAGCAGCGGAGTATAACTTAGAAGTACTCTTTTCCAAATATGTAGTATGTATTAATCCTTCCATGAAGCAGTTTTTATCTGCTCCTGAATCTATTAAAGCCAATTTATTAAGCGTTATGTTTCCTACTTTTAATGTAATAGGGACATGCCAGCTTTGTGATTTGACTATTGCTACAGTTCTGCCTGTATTGTCATTATTAGATGTTTCTATAATTTCATCATTTTCTTGATGATCTATAGAATCGTTATTGTTGGAATGATTATCTTCACTATCTTCTGCAAGAGTTTCTTTTCTTGTTTGAGATAATACCTGATCAGTTAGATAGTCGATTTCGACTTTATTAAGGCTTGATTTAACATTTTTAATCTCCTTTTTTACCGAGATTAATTCATATTGTAAATCTTGGATAGTAGGTTTGTCATCCTTGGAATAGAACCTATTCATAACATTTTTCATATTAAAGGGTTCAATCGAAGGTTTTTCCTTGGATTGATTAATGATAATTTTTTTTATCTCAATTAGATATTTATTTCTGGCCTCTTCATCAGTGATATGAGTGACAAGGTCGAGAAGAAATTCTTTTGATTCCTTAGTAATAATGTTGATTGAATTCTGGTTGCAGGTTGTTATATCCCGTGTTTTCACACCTTTGGAAAATTGGAAATAATTTGGACTTGTATGAAATAAGGTCATAATTAAATTTATGTAACCCTTGAGTTGTTATGAAAGAATATTAATATGGAAGTGTCGAGGAATGCTAAGGGCAAATTTGGGATTTCGAAAATTAGTTTCGGGAATTACAAAACGGGAATTATAATCCATTGGGCCAAGAAAGATTGAAGAAAAATTTGGGCCCAATTCTAAGGGGTGGCCGGCCACATAGTGGCCCAAACCCATGGTTAGAAATTAATTTGCCATGTGTTTAATTGACTTAAGAGACTATATTATATATAGTCATCCCTATCCATTAGAAGACTCAAGAAAACAAGCAAAGCAAGAGCACAAGACCAAGAACCATTCGGCCCTAGCTAAGCAAAAATCAATTCCAAAAATATTGCTCCTAAAATTTTTCTCTTGGTGAATTTCTACTAAGTTGAGTACCCTCTATAACTTGGTGTAGTTGCTTTGGAAGGAAGAACACTTGGTGCCTCAATTTGATCACTTATTCAAGTGAAGAAGACTTGAAGAAAAGGTAAGAATTCCTACCTTTTTATTGTGTTGTTGAGTTTTGTTTGTGTTGTAGTATATAGAAATGTGTTGATTGTATGGAAAAATGGAAGTTTGTAAAGTGGGTTTGGAATATGATGTGTAGCCGTGTGTATGTATGAATTGTATAGCTATAATGTGTTGAATTCATGTTATATTCTAGTTATGGTTGTGATGAAATGCATATGGGAATTGGAAGTGAAATGAATTTGGTTGAAGTTGATGAATGGAGCATATGGCCGTGGGATATGTGGACTTGGAATGGTAATGAATTAAGTTGTTTAGTATGTTAGTGTGTTATTGTGATGTTTACAATGTAATGAAGGTAGAATGGTATAAGTTAGTATTGAAATGGAATGTAGAAGCTTATGCCGTTTTAGTACGATCTTACGACATTGCGAAAATGAAGTTGTTAGGTTGCAAGTCGTGATGATTATTGATGAATTTGGGAGATGAAAACATGTCATGATATGTATGCCAAAGATTAGAAGTTTTGAATGAGTTATGACTTCGGCGGAAAGTTCGTATATTATGTATATCGTGTGTATAATTTAAGGAAACGATATGAAACGCTTCTAAACTATGTTGTGATGATCTAGTTTGATAATGAATGTGAAATCCTTGAAATTGGTTTGGAAATTGAAGTTGAAATGAAGGTAATGGCATTATGTCGGCAAGTAGAACTAGTGTTGCCATACTGTGTTTCTAGTGTTTTATGTTGATGTTGATGTTGTCGTTTGGGTTGTTGTTGATGATTGTGAGCCGAGTTGAGTTATCGGGGGTGCTATATGTATAGGGGAAGTGTTGCCGAAATTTCGGTAGACAAATATGAGTTGAATTGAATTTGTAGCATCTATAACTTACAATTGGTAAACTTGACCATTTGCAGATTTTTGACGAAACGGGAAGAGTGTTTGGAAAGGCGTAAGGAGCTTGAAAGGTATGTAAAGCTACCCCGATCCTTCTTTTGGCATGTCTAAGTGTTTTAGGATCGGATTCGGGCCTCAAAAGACCTTCTTGGCCGTCGGAATCCGTAAGAGAAAATCTCAGTTTTTCCTTCAGTAGAATTGAACCATTTTGATATGCTTTCCCTGAAATTATGCAAACTTTCCCTAAACTCCTTGAAAAGCTATAGAATGTCCGTAGAACCTTTATAGGTGACCCCATAAGCTTAAAGGGCGTAATTTGAGCCCACCGCCTTGCTTGTTCCGAGGTGGGCCCGTCATTCCCGGTTTTGCCCTTAATGTACTAAAGTCCCCTTTTTGAACGATTTTTGAAAGGAATGTTTCGACTGCCCTTTTAATTACCTCACTAATATTGTTTTAAATATTTCATTAAGTCTGATAAATTGTTTTGATACTCGCAACTCATTTAATATGATTCCTTCCGACTTCATCGGATCGGTTTGTCTTTGATATGCCTCATTGAGTCTATGGAAACATTTGTAATATTTTACTTGCATTAGTTTCTCACGACTCTATTCGTGGATGCCCCAATGTTTCCCACACTGAGCCCGGGCCAGGATATGTTGTCAAGCGTGATCCTCTGCATTGTTCGCCGTGCCTCGATGTGAGGGGGCAGGTATACGCGTACATGGGTTTGTGGAGTATGCTGTGCCATGTACGCTTGTTCTGATATGATTTACCATGGCCATCTGCTATGATATGTTATGTCATGGGGTTATGCCCCTATTCTGATTCTTCTGTGTTGTGGCACCAGCGTCGGGAGGGTGGCCACGTTCTGTCGGCCGAGTCCCTTGGCAGGGGCCGGATTTGATATGACATATGTTCTGTACACACTCTGCATGTTTTGGAAATATGTATCTGATACTTTGGATTTTCCATTTACTTTCCGTATGTTCTGCACCAGTTATGATTTTGTTTCTGCAACTCAGGCTTTACATATTCAGTACATATTTCGTACTGACCCCCTTTTCTTCGGGGGTTGCGTTTTCATGCCGCGCAGGTACCGACGACAGGTTTGCTGATCCGTCTGCTTAGGATCTCATTCTGCTATTTTTGGAGCGCTCTTTTATTCAGAGCCATCTTTTGGTATAGTCTGTCACTTCTATATATGTATATTCTCGTTCATGGGTACGGCGGGGCCCTGTCCCGTCCTAGGATTCTGTCGGTTTGTTAGAGGTCTGTGGACATGTTGTGGGTTGGGATCTTTCTGTACAGTTGGGTGCTTATGTTGTGTTTGGGCGATCCCATTCGCCGCGGCGGCCGGTCCGCATATATTTAGATGTTGCTTTGTTGGCCCTGTGTGGCCTTTGTTGGTATTTTCTGCGTGCAGGATATTTGGGATAGTCCATAAAACAAAGGAAACTCTGCCAAAATTTTTCTAAAAATTAGCTAAATTTGAAATGAAGCCTTGTCGGCTTCTGCCTTATACTAGAATAAGTTTTAGTGCCCAGATCGGGCACTAGTCATGGCCTACGGGGTTGGGTCGTGACAAAAGTGGTATCAGAGCGGTTCGTCCTCGGAATGTCTACAGACCGTGTCTAGTAGAGTCTTGTTTATCGGTGTGTTGTGCACCACACCTATAAACAGGAGGCTACAGGGCATTTAGGATACTACCCTTCTTTCTGTCTTAGATCGTGCGATAGAGCTGTGTTATCAGGATGATTCCTCCCTAACGAATTGTTACATTTGCAGTTATGCCTCCAAAGAAGGCGACAGCGGCCCAAAAGGCCAAGGCAGCAGCTGTGGGAGAGACTAGTCAGGCCCAGAGGGTTACCAGGGCCCATGCTCATATTGCTCCTGATATTTTGCCCCCGGCAGAGGGCTCTTCCACCCCGCCACACGTAGAGGATATTGGAGCAGCAGCGGCTGCAGGTCGAGGGGCGGCTCCACCGCCAGCTCCCGAGATTCCAGTACCTGAGCCTCCGGCTCCACGGCCAGGGACTGAGGATCAGACTATGAGAGAGGCAGTCCAGCTATTGACTAGACTTGTGGCAGGACAGGTTCAGGGGCATGGACAGGGAGGTGACCGGGCTTACAGGCGTGACAGTTCGAGAGCCCGTGAGTTCTTGACTTGTGGCCCTCCAGAGTTCTTCGGGACAAAGCCCGAGGAGGATCCCGAGGAATTCATCAGGAAGATGCGGCGCACCTTACAGTTTATTAATGCTTCCGAGACAGAGTCAGTTGCATTGGCTTCGTACCGGTTATATGATGTAGCGGCAAATTGGTACGAGTCATGGGAGTTATCCAGAGGCGACGGCGCTCCCCCAGCAGTTTGGGATGATTTTTCTCAGGCTTTTCTTAGCCACTTTCTGCCTCCGGAGCTACGGCGAGCCAAGGCTGACAGATTCTTATTGCTAAGACAGAGGGGTCGCAGTGTTCGAGAGTATAGTATGGAGTTCGACTCATTGGCCCGATACGCACCCGCTGTGGTAGCTACTATGGCTGACAGGATGCACAGGTACATTATGGGGCTGGACCGTTATTTTGTCGACAGCTGTTTGGTATTGGCTGCTCAGCCCGGCATGGATATTGCCCGGATTCAGGCCCACGCCCAGGGCATGGAGGACCGGCATAGGGAGCGTCAGCCTGATAGAGGCCAGGATCGGAGACAGCCCAAGAGGGCCAGATCATCTGGGTATTCTGGAGATTTTCGGGGCAGGCAGCCTCAGCAGCCGCAGCAGCCTAGCAGACATCCATCCCAGCCGGCACAGAGCGCACCTCCACAGCCTACAGGTCGCAGATTTGACAGCCCAGGTTATTCAGGAGCAGGTCAGAGCTCCAGGGCTTCAGGTTCGCGGACAGACAGGGGTTCGGGTCAGACGAGGCCACCTAGGCCTCAGTGTTCTTACTGTGGCAGATACCATCCTGGGGAGTGCTACAGAGCCACCGGTGCATGTTTTTCTTGTGGCCGTCAGGGCCATTCTGTGAGAGATTGCCCGTATAAGGGTAGTTCGGGTGGTGCAGCGCAGCCTACCGGATCAGCCGCCGGGTCTTCATCTTCATCAGTGGCTATGCGCCCTACGGGGCCAGGTACTTCAGCACCAGTGGGTCGCGGCAGAGGCCGTGGTGGAGCTTCGGGTACTAGCGGTCCTTCGAACCGCATCTATGCTCTGTCCAGCCGCCAGGATCAGGAGGCATCGCCTAATGTCGTTACAGGTACATTATCAGTTTTCTCTAGGTCTGTGTATGCATTGATTGATCCAGGTTCGACCTTGTCATATATTTCGCCTCTGGTTGCTAGTAAAATTGGTATAACGTCTGAACCTATAGAGCCGTTTGAGGTAGCCACACCGATTGGGGACTTTATTGTAGCAAAGCAGGTATATAAGAACTGTTCTGTAATTGTATGTGGCCGTGACACTAAGGCAGATCTGGTGGAGTTAGATATGGTCGAGTTCGATGTTATTATGGGAATGGACTGGCTAGCCTCCTGTTATGCAAATGTTGATTGCCAAAATAAGGTAGTTCGTTTCCAGTTCCCTGGGGAGCCAGTTATAGAATGGGCCGGTAATACAGCATCGCCGAAAGGTAAGTTTATTTCATACCTTAAGGCAAAGAAAATGATCAGAAAGGGTTATTTTTATCATCTGGTTCGGGTACAAGACTTGACAGCAGAAACGCCGACTCTTCAGTCAGTTCCCGTGGTTAATGAATTTCCAGATGTGTTCCCAGAAGAGCTTCCAGGCCTTCCTCCAGAGCGGGAGATAGATTTTACTATTGATTTGCTTCCAGATACTCAGCCGATATCTATTCCCCCGTACAGGATGGCACCGGCAGAATTGAAAGAACTGAAAGAGCAGTTGAAGGATCTGTTAGAAAAAGGCTTCATTAGACCCAGCACTTCGCCTTGGGGAGCCCCGGTATTATTTGTGCGTAAGAAAGACGGGTCGTTGCGTATGTGTATTGATTATCGACAGCTGAATAAGGTAACCATAAAGAATAAATACCCCCTCCCCAGAATTGACGATTTGTTTGATCAGTTGCAGGGCGCCAAGTATTTTTCGAAGATAGATCTTCGGTCTGGCTATCATCAGGTACGGGTACGGGAGGCCGATATTCCTAAGACAGCATTCCGGACCAGATACGGGCATTATGAATTCAGAGTTATGTCTTTTGGGCTGACTAATGCTCCTGCGGTATTCATGGATTTAATGAACCGGGTATTCAGGCCATTCTTGGATATGTTCGTAATTGTATTTATCGATGACATTCTGGTCTATTCTCGGTCCGAGGCAGAGCACGCAGATCATCTGAGAGCGGTATTAGGGGTACTTCGGCATCAGAAATTATATGCCAAATTTTCTAAATGTGAATTCTGGCTGGCTTCAGTGGCATTCCTGGGCCATATTATTGCAGCTGATGGTGTCCGGGTGGATACACAGAAGATTGATGCCGTGAAAAATTGGCCCAGACCCACGACGCCCACAGAGGTACGTAGTTTCCTGGGGTTAGCAGGCTATTACAGAAGATTTGTGGAAAAGTTTGCTTCGATTTCAGCGCCTTTGACAAGGCTAACTCAGAAGGGAGCCAGGTTCCAGTGGACTGATGCTTGTGAACGAAGCTTCCAGTTGCTGAAAGAGAAGCTGACCACAGCCCCAGTTCTGACTCTTCCAGAGGGACCCGATGGATATGTTATTTATTGTGACGCTTCTGGCGTGGGATTGGGCTGTGTATTGATGCAGCACGGCAGAGTTATAGCTTATGCTTCTCGGCAATTGAAAAAGCATGAAAGGAATTACCCTACTCACGATCTGGAGCTTGCGGCGGTGATCCATGCCCTGAAGATATGGAGACATTATTTATATGGCGTTCATGTTGATATCTATACAGATCATAAGAGTCTCCAATATATTTTCAGGCAGAAAGAGCTTAATTTGCGGCAGCGGAGGTGGCTGGAGCTCCTGAAAGACTATGATGTGGATATTCTGTATCATCCGGGCAAGGCTAATGTTGTTGCAGATGCGCTTAGCCGGAAATCTATGGGCAGCTTGGTCGATTTACAGCCAGACAGGAGAGAGATAGTACGTGACATTCATCAGTTGGCTAACCTTGGGGTTCGTCTGGTCGATTCTGGAGGTACACAGATTTCTGTCCGAGGGGTTTCTGAATCATCTATTAAGGAAGATATCAAACGGCATCAATATGAAGATCCTGTTTTGGCACAGTATAGAGACACAGCCTATGATAAGGAGAAAACTCCGTTCGAGTTCACTCCGGACGGGACTTTATTATTTAGGGGCAGGTTGTGTGTACCTGATATTGCAGGCCTTCGGCAGCAGGTTATGAGTGAGGCACATTATGCTCGCTATTCGGTCCATCCTGGGTCTACGAAGATGTACCATGATCTCCGATGCTTATACTGGTGGGATGGCATGAAACGGGACATCGCAGAGTTCGTCGCCCAGTGTCCCAATTGTCAGCAGGTCAAGATTGAACACCAGAAGCCGGGTGGACTGTTGCAGGAAATGGAAATTCCGACGTGGAAGTGGGAGATCATTAATATGGACTTCATTACAGGGTTGCCTCGCACTCCACGGAAGTATGATTCCATCTGGGTTATTGTTGATAGGCTGACAAAATCAGCCCATTTTCTCCCCGTCAGGACTACTTATTCCGCCGAGGATTATGCCAGGCTTTATATTAAAGAGATAGTGAAGCTTCATGGAGTTCCTATATCTATTATCACTGACAGAGGTGCTCAGTTCACGGCGAACTTCTGGAGATCTTTTCAGGAAGGATTAGGGACTCAGCTGAGCCTGAGCACAGCTTTCCATCCTCAGAGTGACGGACAGGCTGAGCGCACTATCCAGACGCTTGAAGATATGTTGCGAGCCTGTGTTATTGATTTCAGAGGTAGCTGGGAGGATCACTTGCCATTGATTGAATTTTCTTATAATAACAGCTACCATTCCAGCATCCGGATGGCTCCGTACGAGGCCTTATATGGTAGGAAATGCAGGTCACCTATTGGCTGGTTTGATATTGGCGAGACAGAATTAATCGGCCCAGATATGGTCCAGCAGGCAGTTGATAAGGTGAAACTTATCCGAGAGCGACTATTGGCAGCCCAGAGTCGACAGAAATCATACGCTGATAAACGGCGTCGTCCTTTGGAATTCCAGGTTGGTGATTGGGTATTTCTAAAGGTATCGCCTATGAAAGGCGTAATGCGATTCGGCAGAAAGGGTAAGCTTAGTCCGCGTTATATTGGGCCTTATCAGATTATTAGAAAAAGTGGGAATGTCGCCTATGAGTTAGATTTGCCATCTGATTTGGAAGCGGTACATCCGGTATTCCATGTGTCTATGCTCCGCAAATGCATTGGTGATCCCTCCAGAATATTTCCTGCGGATGATATTCAGGTGACGGAGCAGTTATCTTATGAGGAGCAGCCCGTAGCTATTTTGGACCGTCAGGTACGGAGGCTCCGTAATAAGGATGTAGCCTCTGTTAAGGTACTGTGGCGGAACGAGAATCGGGAGGAAATGACCTGGGAGTCCGAGGAAGAAATGAAGAAGAAATATCCTCATCTGTTCCCTATGCCCACAGGTAACCTTGAATCCCTACTTAATTTTATTTCAATGCCAATCGTATGTCATATGTGTTACTTGTAACCATGAACTCCCCCCAAAGTGTTTTCAAACCCTATAAGATTAATTTTACATTCGAGGACGAATGTTCTAAAGGGGGGGAGGATGTTATATCCCGTGTTTTCACACCTTTGGAAAATTGGAAATAATTTGGACTTGTATGAAATAAGGTCATAATTAAATTTATGTAACCCTTGAGTTGTTATGAAAGAATATTAATATGGAAGTGTCGAGGAATGCTAAGGGCAAATTTGGGATTTCGAAAATTAGTTTCGGGAATTACAAAACGGGAATTATAATCCATTGGGCCAAGAAAGATTGAAGAAAAATTTGGGCCCAATTCTAAGGGGTGGCCGGCCACATAGTGGCCCAAACCCATGGTTAGAAATTAATTTGCCATGTGTTTAATTGACTTAAGAGACTATATTATATATAGTCATCCCTATCCATTAGAAGACTCAAGAAAACAAGCAAAGCAAGAGCACAAGACCAAGAACCATTCGGCCCTAGCTAAGCAAAAATCAATTCCAAAAATATTGCTCCTAAAATTTTTCTCTTGGTGAATTTCTACTAAGTTGAGTACCCTCTATAACTTGGTGTAGTTGCTTTGGAAGGAAGAACACTTGGTGCCTCAATTTGATCACTTATTCAAGTGAAGAAGACTTGAAGAAAAGGTAAGAATTCCTACCTTTTTATTGTGTTGTTGAGTTTTGTTTGTGTTGTAGTATATAGAAATGTGTTGATTGTATGGAAAAATGGAAGTTTGTAAAGTGGGTTTGGAATATGATGTGTAGCCGTGTGTATGTATGAATTGTATAGCTATAATGTGTTGAATTCATGTTATATTCTAGTTATGGTTGTGATGAAATGCATATGGGAATTGGAAGTGAAATGAATTTGGTTGAAGTTGATGAATGGAGCATATGGCCGTGGGATATGTGGACTTGGAATGGTAATGAATTAAGTTGTTTAGTATGTTAGTGTGTTATTGTGATGTTTACAATGTAATGAAGGTAGAATGGTATAAGTTAGTATTGAAATGGAATGTAGAAGCTTATGCCGTTTTAGTACGATCTTACGACATTGCGAAAATGAAGTTGTTAGGTTGCAAGTCGTGATGATTATTGATGAATTTGGGAGATGAAAACATGTCATGATATGTATGCCAAAGATTAGAAGTTTTGAATGAGTTATGACTTCGGCGGAAAGTTCGTATATTATGTATATCGTGTGTATAATTTAAGGAAACGATATGAAACGCTTCTAAACTATGTTGTGATGATCTAGTTTGATAATGAATGTGAAATCCTTGAAATTGGTTTGGAAATTGAAGTTGAAATGAAGGTAATGGCATTATGTCGGCAAGTAGAACTAGTGTTGCCATACTGTGTTTCTAGTGTTTTATGTTGATGTTGATGTTGTCGTTTGGGTTGTTGTTGATGATTGTGAGCCGAGTTGAGTTATCGGGGGTGCTATATGTATAGGGGAAGTGTTGCCGAAATTTCGGTAGACAAATATGAGTTGAATTGAATTTGTAGCATCTATAACTTACAATTGGTAAACTTGACCATTTGCAGATTTTTGACGAAACGGGAAGAGTGTTTGGAAAGGCGTAAGGAGCTTGAAAGGTATGTAAAGCTACCCCGATCCTTCTTTTGGCATGTCTAAGTGTTTTAGGATCGGATTCGGGCCTCAAAAGACCTTCTTGGCCGTCGGAATCCGTAAGAGAAAATCTCAGTTTTTCCTTCAGTAGAATTGAACCATTTTGATATGCTTTCCCTGAAATTATGCAAACTTTCCCTAAACTCCTTGAAAAGCTATAGAATGTCCGTAGAACCTTTATAGGTGACCCCATAAGCTTAAAGGGCGTAATTTGAGCCCACCGCCTTGCTTGTTCCGAGGTGGGCCCGTCATTCCCGGTTTTGCCCTTAATGTACTAAAGTCCCCTTTTTGAACGATTTTTGAAAGGAATGTTTCGACTGCCCTTTTAATTACCTCACTAATATTGTTTTAAATATTTCATTAAGTCTGATAAATTGTTTTGATACTCGCAACTCATTTAATATGATTCCTTCCGACTTCATCGGATCGGTTTGTCTTTGATATGCCTCATTGAGTCTATGGAAACATTTGTAATATTTTACTTGCATTAGTTTCTCACGACTCTATTCGTGGATGCCCCAATGTTTCCCACACTGAGCCCGGGCCAGGATATGTTGTCAAGCGTGATCCTCTGCATTGTTCGCCGTGCCTCGATGTGAGGGGGCAGGTATACGCGTACATGGGTTTGTGGAGTATGCTGTGCCATGTACGCTTGTTCTGATATGATTTACCATGGCCATCTGCTATGATATGTTATGTCATGGGGTTATGCCCCTATTCTGATTCTTCTGTGTTGTGGCACCAGCGTCGGGAGGGTGGCCACGTTCTGTCGGCCGAGTCCCTTGGCAGGGGCCGGATTTGATATGACATATGTTCTGTACACACTCTGCATGTTTTGGAAATATGTATCTGATACTTTGGATTTTCCATTTACTTTCCGTATGTTCTGCACCAGTTATGATTTTGTTTCTGCAACTCAGGCTTTACATATTCAGTACATATTTCGTACTGACCCCCTTTTCTTCGGGGGTTGCGTTTTCATGCCGCGCAGGTACCGACGACAGGTTTGCTGATCCGTCTGCTTAGGATCTCATTCTGCTATTTTTGGAGCGCTCTTTTATTCAGAGCCATCTTTTGGTATAGTCTGTCACTTCTATATATGTATATTCTCGTTCATGGGTACGGCGGGGCCCTGTCCCGTCCTAGGATTCTGTCGGTTTGTTAGAGGTCTGTGGACATGTTGTGGGTTGGGATCTTTCTGTACAGTTGGGTGCTTATGTTGTGTTTGGGCGATCCCATTCGCCGCGGCGGCCGGTCCGCATATATTTAGATGTTGCTTTGTTGGCCCTGTGTGGCCTTTGTTGGTATTTTCTGCGTGCAGGATATTTGGGATAGTCCATAAAACAAAGGAAACTCTGCCAAAATTTTTCTAAAAATTAGCTAAATTTGAAATGAAGCCTTGTCGGCTTCTGCCTTATACTAGAATAAGTTTTAGTGCCCAGATCGGGCACTAGTCATGGCCTACGGGGTTGGGTCGTGACACAGGTACATATAGCTCCTGTACAGTTACAATCTTCAGATTCAGAAGTGTTGGAACTGTAGTCTGATTAGATTTCGATGTCACTAATTTCACTAGAAGAAGATGAAGTGTTGTCATTATCTTCTAAAATAGTGTAGAGTTCATTTTTTATTTTATCATCAACTTCAAGAAGATTTATCTTCTTTTTCTTTCTATTATTGACTCGACACTCATTAGATCTGAGGCCTGTTTTGCCACATGTCCAGCATGTATCTCCAGAATTCTTTTTTGGTGATCTTTTAAATCTTTTGTTTTTATAAGAATTATCTACATTCTTCTTTTTCCTATAATGAGGTTTTGAAGTAGTAGATTTCTTTGCTATTTTACTCGATGTTTTGGATGGTGCTGAGATTGTTTCAAAACCAAAGTCTTGACAAAAGCTTCCTAAATCCTTTCGAGATTGTTGTTGATGTTTTTCTAAGAAATTTTTCAGCTTTAAATCTGTGCATAGATCTAATCCCGTTACATTAATATAACTAATTATATCTCCATAGGTAAGGTTTTCATATGGGATTCTTCCATTGAACCTATCCTTGATTTTGGTTCTAACCTTTTCGGTGAATAATGAAGGTAGACTGCTAATAAACCTTTCTTTCCAGAAATCATTACCACAGTCTTCTCTTATCTTAACTTTTTCTAGGAACATATCTTTATACCACCTAAAATCATCTAATTTGGGGCATTTAAGATTGTTTAATAATTCTAGACTTCTATCTTGGAAATGTTTTGGTTCTCCAATGAAGTGTTTAGCAATACTGTAAATTAGTGTTGCTGAAGCATCTTCCATTGCTTCTTCAACGGCTACTTGGTTATTTCCTTCCATTTTTAATACAGAACCTATGGTTATGGCTCCTAGAATTTGGGCTCTATTATCTTCAGAGAGATAATTATCCCACCAATGTTTTAACATTCTTGTGAAACCAGAAATAATTAAAGAAGTAGCATATCTATCTCCAGCATGTTTAATTTTGTAAGCTGTGATAGCCATACCCATTTCGTGTAATACTTTATAGATTTTGGTTTTTGCTAATCCATCTATGTTCCATTCAGATATATCGTTTCCACAATGTGATGTACTAGTGCGAAACTGATCTTCTTCAAATTGAACATCTGGGAAGGAGGGTCTTTTGTAATAATTCTTTTTTGTAGAATATCTCGGTTTAATAGTTAACTTATGAATTTCTTTGTCATTAGTACTTAAAGTTTTAACTTCTTTAGTACCAATTTTCTTTGAAGTCTTTGGTTCAGATATTTTTAACTATTTATTAATCTTATCAAGAAAATCTTCTTCAAGATTAAACATATCAGGTAATTGTGGGAATTTTCTTTAGAAAATTCTGAAAGTTTAAATATTGGATGTTTCTCCAAATTAGTACTAGTTGTAGATTTCGAAGGGGCTAGTTGTTTATTAGTATCTTTTACTAATTGGTTTGATACTACATGTAATAACTGGTGTGTATAATTAATTTGTTGAATCAATTTGTTAATGTCCTTAGTTTTAGGATCACTATCAATATTGGTTCCTTCTCTTTTAAAAGGTGTTGCAGTAATTATTTCTTTTCCTACTGGAATAAAGATATCCTCTAATGGTGGAATAGTTGATTCGACTATCCCTTTGGTCTTTGTGTGCCAGTTTTTGACTAACATGGACAAATTCCTTTTGGTTTGAAATTTGCCCTGTTAATTCAAACCATTTGAAGAATTTTATATTACTCTTACACCTAGTTATGTCACTAATCCAAGTAGCTTTAAAATTTATTCTAGCTTCAAAGCTATAGGTATCCATGTACCAATCTAATTTCTTTTTGTTCCTTGGACTTTTCATTTCTTTGTCTAAGGCTAAAAGATCTGGTTTAAAGTTGTTGGCCCTAATCATTCCTAGGGAATCTCCTTTTACTTCTTTTTGTAAATTCATATCACTAGCAGTTGGGCTTCCTGAGTTAACTTCAGATTGTTGTGAATGGTAATAAAATTTAGGTATAGTATTTGTAAAATCTACTCCTTTAAGTTTTCTATTAATCTCATCTATAAAATTATCATGGCTTTCGCCTACTTCCTCCTGGAGTTTAAAAGAAGAAGGTCTTGCGAAAGACTTTCTTTGGCTTGACGAAGGTCGTGAATACGACATTCGACTTCCAAAGGATGATTCATTAACCGATGTAGATCTAAGGAACTTTAGGTCGATAGATCCATCCGGGTATGGAATAACCTGTTCAATAGCATACCTTTCAGGTTCAGCTGCTGGTTGAGTTATGGCATCAAAGTGCCATTCATCTTTGGATAAAATTTCATTCCATTTTATCATTCTAGGTACAAAAGTACTACTATGTTCTTGGTTTGATTCCATGAGCATAGTAACTCCCTTTGGACTAATTATTTTAACTTTTGGAGCTAAAGTTGTTTTCATTAGTCTGTAATATACTCTATATATGACAGCTATTTCTTTTGTATTAACTTTGCTATTCATGTTTCTTGTTTTAATATTAGGAGTTAACGTATCCAATATATTCTGAACATTGATGTCAACCGAATAATTTTGATAACAGTTGAAATAAACCGAGCCATGAACTAGGTTACTTTGTAGAACTCCTAATAAAGAATCATCAAAGTTTAGTAACCTATCATCTCTTCGTAAGAGACATAAAGGTGTGTCTAAACCTAATCTGTAAAGAGGTTTGACTGCAACTTGGACAAGTCCTATGTGAAGAAAATTATAATTTTTCTTATATCTGTTTATATCATGAATGGATAATAGTTTAATAGTCTCTGCCGAACTTTTGATGGCAACAGGTGATTCACAAGTTTTGATATTGTAGTTTTTTACAAAATCAAACTTTCATGTGTTATAGATTTGCCGAAATGGTTCTTTTGGAATATTCCAATTTTGTAAATCATTTTCAACTTTAGCTATCCTTGTAGCTTCTGTTGACATGTTGACACTTTTTAAAACATTCATATTATCAAGACTCGTGATTAATACAGAACCTATTGTTATGGCTCCTAGAATTTGGGCTCTATTATCTTCTCTATAATTTCATCATTTTCTTGATGATCTATAGAATCGTTATTGTTGGAATGATTATCTTCACTATCTTCTGCAAGACTTTCTTTTCTTGTTTGAAAAAGTTTCAAATGGCAATTCTATTTTCAAAAACAAGATCTATTATTTTATAAAAGATTCTTTGAAAAAGAAATATCATTTCAAAATTACCTAAAGAACCCTAGAGTTCTTGACGCCTATAATAAAGGAGATAATAGAAATATTACTTTAGAAGAAGTATTAATTTCTATACAAGCAGCTGAACGCTTATTAGAAGCCTGTGAAGAAAACCTTTCTTTTGTTGAAGATAGTATTAGGTGGTGCCAAAACCAACTTGATAACATAACTGCTTAGTATTAATCATGAGTCTTGATAATATGAATGTTTTATATAGTTTCAACATGTCAATAGAAGCTACAAGGATAGCTAAAGTTGAAAATGACTTACAAAATTGGAATATTCCAAAAGAACCATTTTGGCAAATCTATAACACAAGAAAGTTTGATTTTGTAAAAAACTACAATATCAAAACTTGTGAATCAACTGTTGCCATCAATAGTTCGGCAGAGACTATTAAACTATTATCCATTCATGATATAAACAGATATAAGAAAAATTATAATTTTCTTCACATAGGACTTGTCCAAGTTGCAGTCAAACCTCTTTACATATTAGGTTTAGACATACCTTTATGTCTCTTACTAAGAGATGATAGGTTATTAAACTTTGATGATTCTTTATTAGGAGTTCTACAAAGTAAGCTAGCTTATGCCCGGTTTACTTCAACTGTTATCCAAATTGTTCGGTTGACATCAATGACCAGAATATATTGGATACATTAACTCTTAATATTAAAACAAGAAACATGAATAGCAAAGTTAATACAAAAGAAATAGCTGTCATATATAGAGTATATTACAGACTAATGAAAACAAGTTTAGCTCTAAAAGCTAAAATAATGAGTCCAAAGGGAGTTACTATGCTCATGGAATCAAACCAAGAACATAGTCGTACTTTTGTACCTAGAATGATAAAATGGAATGAAATTTTATTCAAAGATGAATGGCACTTTGATGCCATAACTCAACCAGCAGCTGAACCTGAAAGTTCTGCTATTGAACAGGTTATTCAATACCCAGATGGATCTATCGACCTAAAGTTCCTTAGATCTACATCGGTTAATGAATCATCCTCTGGAAGTCGAATGTCATATTCACGACCATCGTCAAGCCAAAGAATGTCTTTCTCAAGACCTTCTTCTTTTAAACCCCCGGAGGAAGTAGGCGAAAGCCATGATAATTTTAAAGATGAGATTAATAGAAAACTTAAAGGAGTAGATTTTACAAATACTATCCCTAAAGTTTATTACCATTCACAACAATCTGAAGTTAACTCAGGAAGCCCAAATGCTAGTGATATGGATTTACAAAAAGAAGTAAAAGGAGATTCCCTAGGAATGATTAGGGCCAACAACTTTAAACCTGATCTTTTAGCCTTAGACAAAGAAATGAAAAGTCCAAGGAACAAAAAGAAATTAGATTGGTACATGGATACCTATAGCTTTGAAGCTAGAATAAATTTTAAAGCTAATTGGATTAGTGATATAACTAGGTGTAAGAGTGATATAAAATTCTTCAAATGGTTTGAATTAACAAGGCAAATTCCAAACCAAAAGGAATCTTTGTCCATGTTAGTCAACAAATGGGACACAAAGGCCAAAGGGATAGTCGAATCAACTATCCCACCATTAGAGGAAATCTTTATTCCAATAGGAAAAGAAATAAATATTGCAACCCCTTTTAAAAGAGAAGGAACCAATATTGATAGCGATCCTAAAACTAAGGACATTAACAAATTGATTCAGCAAAGTAATTATACAAACCAGTTATTACATGTAGTATCAAACCAATTAGTAAAAGATACTAATAAACAACTAGCCCCTTTGAAAGCTACAACTAGTACTAAGTTGGAGAAACATACAATATTTAAACTTCCAGAATTTTCTAAAGAAAAACTCCCACAATTACCTGATAAGTTTAATCTTGAAGAAGATTTTCTTGATAAGATTAATAAACAGTTAAAAATATCTGAAGCAAAGACTTCAAAGAAAATTGGTACTAAAGAAGTCAAAACTTTAAGTACTAATGACAAAGAAAATCATAAGTTAACTATTAACCCGAGATATTCTACGAAAAAGAATTATTACAAAAGACCCTCCTTCCCAGATGTTCAATTTGAAGAAGATCAGTTTCGCACTAGTACATCACATAGTGGAAACGATATATCTGAATGGGACATAGATGGATTAGAAGAAAGCAAAATCTATAAAGTATTACACGAATTGGGTATGGCTATCACAGCTTACAAAATTAAACATGCTGGAGATAGATATGCTGCTTCTTTAATTATTTCTGGTTTCACAGGAATGTTAAAAAATTGGTGGTATAATTATCTCTCTGAAGATAATAGAGCCCAAATTCTAGGAGCCATAGCCATAGGTTCTGTATTAAAAATGGAACGAAATAACCATGTAGCCGTTGAAGAAGCAATGGAAGATGCTTCAGCAACACTAATTTACAGTATTGCTAAACACTTCCTTGGAGAACCGAAACTTTTCCAAGATAGAAGTCCAGAATTGTGAAACAATCTTAAATGCCCCAAATTAGATGATTTTAGGTGGTATAAAGATATGTTCCTAGAAAAAGTTATGATAAGATAAGACTGTGGCAATGATTTCTGGAAAGAAAGATTTATTAGCGGTCTACCATCATTATTCGCCGAAAAGGTTAGAACCAAAATCAAGGATACGTTCAATGGAAGAATCCCATATGAAAACCTTACCTATGGAGATATAACTAGTTATATTAATCTAACGGGATTAGATCTACGCACAGATTTAAAACTAAAACATTTCTTGAAAACTTGCTCTTTTCCTTTCTATCACCGGGGTTTTTAAAGTTTGTTCAATTTTTTTAATCTTAATTTCATCTTTTAAGTATGAAATATGATTAGACAATAAATATATTTTGAAAATGGTTTTTGATTTAACAAAATCACTTTCATCTTGGGAAATAGTAGATAAATAAGGAAATCTAATTTCCTTTCCTAATACGGTGGTATAGATTGCATCTAATAAGGTTTTATCTGAGTTATAAATGGGGTTCCCAAAATAACTTGTTCATTTATATCTCGGGTAACCATAAAATTATTGATAAAACAAATTTCATCATTACAGACGTGGGCTTTAGATAATTTGTAATCTATTTTCAGTTTTTCTCCAGTAGCGGAGTATAACTTAGAAGTACTCTTTTCCAAATATTTAGTAGGTATTAATCCTTCCATGGTGCAGTTTTTATCTGCTCCTGAATCTATTAAAGCCAATTTATTAAGCGTTATGTTTCCTACTTTTAATGTAATAGGGACATGCCAGCTTTGTGATTTGACTATTGCTACAGTTCTGCCTGTATTGTCATTATTAGATGTTTCTATAATTTCATCATTTTCTTGATGTTCTATAGAATCGTTATTGTTGGAATGATTATCTTCACTATCTTCTGCAAGAGTTTCTTTTCTTGTTTGAGATAATACCTGATCAGTTAGATAGTCCATTTCGACTTTATTAAGCCTTGATTTAACATTTTTAATCTCCTTTTTTTCCGAGATTAATTCATACCATAAATCCTGGACAGTAGATTTCTCATCCTTGGAAGAGAACCTATTCATAATATTTTTCATATTAAAGGGTTCAATCGAAGGTTTTTCCTTGGATTGATTAATGATAATATTTTTTAACTCAATTAGATATTTCTTTCTGGCCTCATCATTAGTGATATGAGTGACAAGGTCGAGAAGAAATTCTTTTGATTCCTTAGTAATAATGTTGATTGAATTCTGGCTGCTGGTACATATAGCTCCTATACAGTTACAATATTCAAATTCAGAAGTGTTGGAACTGTTGTCTGATTCAATTTCGATGTCACTAATTTCACTAGAAGAAGATGAAGTGTTGTCATTATCTTCTAAAATAGTGTAGAGTTCATTTTTTATTTTATCATCAACTTCAAGAAGATTTATCTTCTTTTTCTTTCTATTATTGACTCGACACTCATTAGATCTGTGGCCTGTTTTGCCACATGTCCAGCATGTATCTCCAGAATTCTTTTTTGGTGATCTTTTAAATCTTTTCTTTTTATAAGAATTATCTACATTCTTCTTTTTCCTATAATGAGGTTTTGAAGTAGTAGATTTCTTTGCTATTTTACTCGATTTTTTGGACGGAGCTGAGATTTTTTCAAAACCAAAGTCCTGACAAAAGCTTCCTAAATACTTTCGAGGAAAAGAGTTAAAATGGCTCTGATACCATTTTAAGGATCTTTTTATGGCTAAAATAGTAAGTAAAATAAATAATTGCGGAATTTGAAAGAAAATACATACAAAAGTTGAAGACTTTTTATTCAAACATTGAAAGCACATATGGAAATTTACAAAGAAGAAGGGGAAAAGGCTATTTCGAAGTCGGGGGTGATTTTCGAATGCCATCCTAATTACAACTTGAGAGTCTTATATAGACCTCGAAAATAATTAACATCTCTTAGATGATTACAAGTGGACGGCTATCTTTAAAGATGCCTTCTGCTTTTGCTTTTGAAAAGTTGGGCTGCTGCTTTTGTAAAGTTGTCGGGCACTTCTCTTTTGTAAAGTTTGGACGGCTACTTTTGTAATGTTGTCGGCCACCTGCTTTTACCTCTTTCTTTTCCGAAGGGGTAAATACCTTTTATCCTAATTCTTGATAATGAAGATATGCTTAGGCCATTCCTTGTGGGTCCATTATGTCGCCATTATCTTCTGCTGATGACGATGTCGTATCCAATAGTTCTTGGACATCTGCTGGGTCAGTATCATCAATATTGCTTAGAGCTTCTAGGAGCTTCTTTTTTAATTCGGTCTTGGATTCGGTTGATCCTGTCCTACTGCTGGATGGCTTTGGATTCTTAATTTTCAAATTTTCAGACTCCGGTGTCCATCCTTTGATTTTAATGGTTTTGACTAAATATTTAATTCTTGATATTTCAGCTATGTCAAAAGACCAACTGATGATGTAAGAAATTCTTTTTCTTATGTAATATTGACATAATTTAATATGATTCGTAAGGTGGAAATCTCCTGTTCCTTCTGGAATCTTTCGTAATGAATTTTGAAGCTTTTAGGCATTGTTGCCTCATTGCCTCCAAATCTTTCCCACCAGGTGTAGAACCATCTAGGGATTACTGACGTAGACATTTGTTCGCTGTATTTTACGAACCATGTGTGAGAAATGGGTCATACATACAGAAAATTGTACCATGCCCATTCATAATCATAGTAATTATAGGTTTGAGGCCTATGTTGTTTTGATAATCCGATTGGAGTATGTAGATGATTCACTTTCCAATCAAAAGGACTGATAATCTTGTTTATAGTGAACTTCGGATATGCAATATCGGCTTGGCCGTACTTATTACTCAAAGTATGTTCAATTGTTACTGATCCTGTATCTGTCAGGATAAATTCGCAATATCTCCTAGTCTTGATAGGATCGTTGGTTTCACTATAGTCTAAATTTGTATAGCAAGGTTTGAGTAGATCTTCAACCTTCCAGTCTGAATAATGTTTATCTAATGCCATAACAGGAAGCATGGCTTTGTTAACAATTTTGAACTCTTCAGGAGTTGCCTGCTATTTGTCTTCCTTCTTTGAGGGAGTGTTGGGGTCAACTACTTGAGTAAAAGACTCTGGGGTTTTCATTTCATAGCAATCACTGGTTTGGATTTTTCCTTTACTTGTAGCTGAGCTGGTAGAGGGTTGTTGCATCCTTTGGAATGGTGATGATGGTTCGGTTTGGGGAATAGAACCAAGAATGGTTAATTTTTGTTTTGGGTTGGAAATGTGGACCTCATGGGCCTGGTTAAGTTTGGGAATTCAGCTAAGGCTGAATACCTGTTATCATTCGGCTTTTGATCAGGTTTTTTCTGGAAAGGGGAGGTTGGGGCTCCTGGCCTCATGGTTACCCTGTAAAAATTCCCTTGTAAGAAAATCTGGAAAAGAGTTTAAATCGCCTTCTATAAATTCGATTTCAAAATCAAAACATGATAGTAAGACTTGCCATATGGCAAAAATTTATTTAGAAACAAGATTTTTAACATCTTTTTGTAAAATCTCTTTTGCTGATTTGCAATCAACTCTTAATAAAAAATTCTTATTTATCAAATCATCGTGGAATTCGCTAATACATAGTACTATAGATAAAATATCTTTTTTAACAATACTATAATTCTTTTGTGCAGGATTCCAGATCTCTGACGTGAAACAAACTAGTTGTTCTATAGACTCTAGGGAAGTTCTTTGTTTAAGAATTCCACCATATCCTTCGTTAGAAGCATCCATTTCTACTATCATGAAAGCATCTGGGTTTGGAATACCTAGACATGGAAGTTTTTTTTACAACAGTCTTGATTTTCTTAACTGTTTCTGTTTGTTTTAGACTCCATGGGACTGGGATCTTCCTAAGACGTTTGTAAAGAGGTTCATAGATTTTCCTAATATTAGGGATAAAGTCTGCAACATAATTAAGACTTCCTAAAAACCTTTGTAATTGGGTTTTGTCAGGGATTTCATTTGGAAATTTAGAAGAGAACTCTATGGCTCTACAAATGCGTTTATAAGTACCTCGGTATAAGTCGTGTCCTAAAAATCTAATTGTTGTTTGAAACAATTTAATCATTTTAGCACTTACCACTAAATTATTATGTCTGACAATCTTAAAGAAAGTATTCAGATGTTTAAAGTGATAGTCTATGTCTTCAGAAAATATTAATACATCATCTGTATATACAATAGACATATTGCTATAGGGATTAAAAATATTATTCATAATATTCTAAAATTCAGACGATGCATTTTTTAACCCAAAAGGCATAACATTACATTCGTATTGCCCAAAAGGGTCATTGAATGCAGTTTTGTATTTATCTTTTTCAGTAACTTGTATTTGCCAAAATCCCGATTTCATATCATGCTTACTATAGGTATTTGCTTTGTAAGTTCTTTTTAATAAATATCTTTTATTAGGTATCGGGTACATAATCCATTGTAGTACCTTATTTAAAGGTTTGTAATTTATAACTAATCTAGGAGATCCTCTTTCTTTTTCGGCATTTTTATTTACATAAAATGCTGAAAAGCTCCAAGGGGATCTTGAGGGTCTTATTATCCTTTTTTGTAAAGGATCATTGATCTCATTTTTGCAAGTTTCATTAACTCGTGGTTCATTTGGATACGCCTCGCCTTTGTAGGGATGGTCCGTTCATTGAATCCATCAATATATGGTAGCTCAACAATGTGTCGCTTTCTTTCCCAAAAAGTGTTTGGTAATTCTTTACAAACTTCATGTTCAAGTTTTTCTTGAAAACTTGCTATTTTCCTTTCTAA
Source organism: Lycium barbarum (assembly GCF_019175385.1). Classification (NCBI taxonomy): domain Eukaryota; kingdom Viridiplantae; phylum Streptophyta; class Magnoliopsida; order Solanales; family Solanaceae; genus Lycium; species Lycium barbarum. The sequence goes on along the minus strand of NC_083344.1, from coordinate 65,548,951 downwards.
AGGACGGGTGAATCCATTCAGGTGGGATTTCATGAAGGGCATAAAATAAATCCACTCTCGAATGGATTAAATTCCTGGAGCGCCACTGGTCATCAAAGGGACCGACTCAAAGAAATACTCAAAATGATGGTCGAAAGCAAGTGTCGCATCGATGCCTATACCAAAGAGATTCAAAATATCATTCCCCAAACCCGACCCTCACGCAATAGTCATCCGATTCTAATAAACCACATCGGAGGCACCTTTTAAGATAGAAATCACAACAAATGTCCCAATTCATTTAACAAGTTATGGAGCATTATTACGATCAAGACAAGTCTAAATATAATTACTCTATGTTAGATAATGATAAAATGTCAAAATCTGCTAAGCATGGAAAACTTCCCAACAGTGAAACCAAGCAAGTCAACATGACTATAGTCTGATACTATCCACTATACTGACATCTGCTTAGAGTGCCTCTGTCACAACCCAAAATCAGGTCCGTGCGAGCACCTCCCTATTCCCACCTCGTAGGCGAACCCTTTACCCAAATCACACATTAAAAGAATCAACTTGAACATCTCAATAAAATTGTTTTCCATTAGTAAAATAAATGAGTGGATACAAAAGTTTGACATGCAACTCTTCTCGAAAATCTAGTCTAGACAAGTAGAAGAGCTTCTAAGAAACGAATACAGAACGACAATAAATGAGAAACAATTTTATTAGGGATTAGAATAACAGAGTCTTCAAGATAGCCACGACCCTTCCTCGGAAACTACTAACCATGAACTCAACCAGAAAAAATCTACACCCTAAAAAGGGTGTTGCAAGAGTAGCATCAGTACATCACCTATTGGTTGTAAGCATCATAGGCCGACAAAGATTAGGAAATCATAATAACAAGAGAGAATAATATATAAGTATGTTAGGAAAATATTTAGTCAATCAACAGTTTATAACGGGGAAGGGTTTCTGCTAATCAGATCAAACCAACTCAACCTACAGAATCACTAGCCTTCTATAATACAACACTTCAGGAAAAGGCTCCACAATTACCACCAACCAACGTAACAAACCAACCAAGGCAGAACCAATTAGAAAGACAGGTTGCAACAATCATCTACCAACCCACTAACATCATCTGATCTTTCCAACTCTCACTCCCAATGATAAAAGCATTCACACTAACCCCACTCACGCTTACGCGGTCTAGGATCCCATTTCCATATACCATTTCCACAAAATCAACTATAAGTCTGAAGTACAATCTCAAGAAACACTATCAAGTCAACATATCACCAAAAATTCAGCTACCAAGTCAAAATATGCAACCACATGTAAATATGAGACAAATGTAATGCGATGCAGTGATACACACACGCTTCGGGCGGAATATCTCTTCGCCTCGACAGTCATGACCCATGGGGACTGCTAAGTCCATGTACCTGTTGTGGCACATAACCCAATCCCATTGTCAGTGTTGCAGTGTGTGCAACCCGGTCCCAGTCAATGTTGCGATACGTGCAACTCGATCCAAGTAAGTGTTGTGGCATGCAACCCGATCCCAATATATGCATAAATGAGTGTATGCATTATAACGATGCCAACAAGACTATAAGAATCAATCGTGCCACACATAGACATATATCGCAATCACAATATCAATATCTTAACTTCACTATCCTTTCCAACAACCTCAATAATGATAAATATGCTCTCCGAATCATAAGACAATCACTAAGCAACAACTCTAACTCAATCACGTGGTGCGAAGCCAATGAATCAAAATAAGGCAACAACTCAATAGAACAAAACAAGACGACAAGCCATGGTCAACAATAATACCAACCTAAGTATTCCATCCCAAACACCATACCCGAAGGTTTACATGCTTTCTCCAACAATCACTAACTCTACATATGATTCGCTAGTCGAAGTCTAACCAAAAGGTAAACAAAATAAAAAACCATACATAACCAATAGAAAGAACTCAACTCAGTCATACCAACACCAAAACTCATAACTAGCAAGGTAACCAATAGGAATAATTTCGCAACAACACACATAACAGTACCAACCTACAATTATCTAACCCAACTTCTTGTTTGAAGACCTAGGCATGTTTTCCCCATCACTTTCTATTGTTCATATATGAGACATAAATAGAAGTCTACTCAATTAAGCCATACCCTTCCTCAAGGCCAAGCAGGTGCCACAAACATCCATTTGTCCTCATCTTCTCATTCTTGAACCATGACTCGCGAAAAAGGGTCTGGGGAGGCCAACGAGTCCAAGTGAATATAACTCAATTTCTAGAATTTGTATACAAGGTTTCGGGTTTATATGGGTAAAATCGAAATTATTCCCAACTAGATTTCCCTAAGTTTTCATAGACCAATATTTCGGGATTTTTTTGCTAAATTTATCAAACAAGTCTTAAATAAAACTCTTTTCCTTATAAATTCCTAATTTCGGGAAATCAAGTTATTACTCGTTTGTAAAATAGACGAGAGATTTGCATTTGAGGTTGGTTTATTTAGCCTAGAATAAGAATCTAGGTTATTAATTCGAGAATGACATGATTTCAAGCCAAAAATTCCCTTTTTATCAACCCAGGGTTTGAAACATTAGAAATCCTCCATTTTTTCTAGTAGATAATCTTAGTGAAAGAAGTAGTAAATTTGAAAGAGAATGAAAAAAATGGGGTCTTGTAACAACCGTTGGTCGTTATAGCCTTTTAGGTACTTTTGACCCTTTCCCGAGCTTGTTTAGCTCACATTTGATCTGAGGGGACCATTGACACGCTTCTCCAGGTCTTTGAAAATGATTTGGGTGACTTTTTGGAAATTTGGGATTAAAGCGAAAAAGAGTTGATTCAAAGTTGACTTATAGATAATCGGACCTTTTCAAAAAATTCATCGATTTCGAGAGTCCGGATGGTCTTTTAAACTTGTCTATATATTTGGTTCGGTTCTCAATGTACTCAGGTGCATTTTAGGACTTGGGTTGGGAAGTTAATTTTGAGTTATCGGGGCTTAACACGGTCAACGAGACCTCTGTTGGAAATTTTGAGGCTACGAGTGCGTTCACAGCGTGTTTTATGTATGTCTGCATATATGGTTTATAAGCAAATGAACTCGGTTGATAGTCGGGATTTCGGGTTGAATAGGTAAAAGCTTGGGAGTTTTTGTTGTCTGGTGCCCCTATGGTGGCACCAGGACCGCGGCAGTGGTACCGCTCCAGCGATTACCCTAACGCTTTAGCGGCCTTTTGTTATTCTGTAGGACCATGGAAGCGGTCACAGGACCGCGAAAGCAGGTAACGGGTAGTTAGATTTATTAAATGTGTGTCAAAATTCCTAAGTCTTTCATTCAATACCATTCCAAGTTTAGAGCTTTTTTGGAGCATTCAAGGCTGTTCTTTATAGAAAATAAATGGGGTAAGTTCCATCACCTTCCCTTCCATTCCATATTACATTATTCACTTTATGAATAAATTAATCATGCTAGTTTGCTTAAGAAAAGGTGGATTGGAATAGGGTTTTATGGGTTCTTCATTCTAGGCTATTAAATCTTGGATTATTGATTAGGTTAGCTTCATTAAGCATGGAATTGATGATTAGATACTATTAATGCATGATTTCTTCCTAATTAGAGGCTAATTTATGAAATTGGAAGTTAGGGTTTATACCCAAATTTGAGGGTTTTGCCTAGAAACCAAATTTAAGCGATTTGTTAGTTCTTCTAGATTATAATTGACGGGAATTGATCACCCAGAACATTAATTTCATGTTGAGACCTATAGATTCCTTATATCATCTTTGTAGTTCATAAACCCCTCTCCATAGGTTGAGGTTTTGGTCTTCAATAGAAGTAAGGTTTGAATGATCTTTCTTATTGATTCTAATTTCATAATTCAGAATGACTAGACTTCCATTATCTCGAGGCTTAAAGGAAGGGAAAGACTATGGTTTGACTACTGGAGACTTTGTTATTCGACTTTCTAGGTAGGCTATAGTTTACCTTATGGTGAGACTTCAATTAATGAAACATATATTTAGATGATATTATCGAAGAATGTATGTAAACCTTAGGATATGAAGTTGGGCTAGATACTTTCTTATATTTGGCCTTGTTGTAGGATTGGGGACTAGCCACTCTGCTGTGTTATTGACTTATCATGTTCTATTTACTTATTGGCTCGTTGCCACATTGCTATGAACTGGGCACCACAGTTTGATGGACACTGGAGCCCGATGAAGTCGCAAGATTTGTCGGATATACAACTTGGCATAGTCCTCCACTGAATATGTGGTCTTAACTGGCAAAAAGTGTGCTGACTTCGTAAGTTGATCTACAATCACCCAATTTGAGTCATGCCAACTAGCTGAATGAGTTAGACCTGTTATGAAATCTATGTTTATCATCTCCCATTTCCAAACGTGAATATCAATATTCTGAGCCAAGCCACCAGGCCTCTGGTGTTCGGCTTTCACTTGCTGACAATTAGGACACTTAGCTACAAAATCAGTTACGTTTTTTTTTTCATGTCGTTCCACCAATAAATCTCCTTAAGAGCATGATACATTTTTGTGGAACCTAGGTGAATGTAATAGCTGGAATGGTGAGCTTCTGACATAATTTGCTCTCTAAGCCCATCTACATCTGGAACGCATAATCTGCCTCGGTATCTCAAGGTACCGTTATCTCGCCTTTCTTCAAAACTCGTCATCTTATGCTTGTGAATCCCCTTTTTCAGCTGCAACAAGTAGGGATCCTTGTACTGCTTCTCCTTAACTTCAACGACTAAGGAAGAAAGGGCTCTATTCTGAACAACCACACCGCCATCCTCGGAGTCCAAAAGCCGAACTCTAAGACTAGCCAAACGGTGAACTTCCTTAGTCATAACTCTCTTATCTATATCAACGTGGGATAAACATCCCATGGAACGCTGACTAAGAGCATCGGCTTCTATATTCGCCTTCCCTGGATGATAGATAATATCTACATCATAGTCCTTAAGCAATTCAAGCCACCTCCTCTGTCTAAGATTCAATTCACACTGCTTGAAAATATACTATAGGCTTTTGTGTTCAGTGAAAATATCCACATGCACTCCATACAAATAAAGTCGCCATATCTTCAGTGCAAAAACCACAGCTGTCAATTCTAGATCCTGAGTTGGATAGTTCTTCTCAGGAGCCTTAAGTTGTCTAGATGCATAATCTA